>NC_056743.1:691692776-691967776 GCF_019279795.1 Protopterus annectens
ACATGGGAGATAGATGCTCCAGACCAGTGGTCACCCCCACATTGGTCAGGTCTGAACATAAGCTATTCACCGCTGACATCCACATCCCACCCCCAGCCCCAGGAAGGAAACCTCCGTAAAAATATCTCCAAAGCCAACTTCATGCTACTCAAGTCAGAAGTGACACACTTCATGACAACCATGGAGACGGGAGATGAAAGTTTGACTGCTGAATCCTACAGTAAGGCACTGTATGAGCACATCCACTTGTGCATGAATCATGCCATTCCAAATAGAACCAAGATGCTCTCCTCCAAAAAAAGGAAGCCAATCTGGTGGTCCCCTGCCATAAACAAACTATACAACAGAAGGAAGAAACATGAAGAACCACAACCAAATACACCAACGCTTTATAGTATTCCACAAACTGAAGGCCAATTCCACTGTAGTGCTGAGATAATTTATTGTAAAATATACAAAGTTCAATTTTCTCCAGAAAAATCAGTCTTCTCATGATTGTACATGGAAAAGTTTTTTGTAACATAACTGACAGTATGTGAATAAGTTATTAGTACATTTAAAAGTTTTTCTAATAATATGTTTTATTTAATTGTTTAATTGAATAATTGGGTGCAACAATTACTATAAAATGGTGTCAGTATGAGTGATTATAGTATACTATGTTAAAGGCGAGTGTGGCCGAGGCACTAGAGAAGACTGATGTTTGTGGAGAAAATTGAACTTTGACTGTATATTTTACAATAAATTATCTTAGCACTACAGTGGAATTGGCCTTCAATTTGTGGAATACTATAAAGCTTTGGTGTATCTGGTTGTGGTTCTTCAAGAAGAAAGAAACTGTTGAAGAAAAAAAGGATAATCCCAGGAAGCAAACAACTCCCTTACCAGCCTCAGCAAGAAGCTGAGATCCCTCACAAAATCCTCTAAAGCTAGTTACGTAAATAAAATTGCCAAAGATTCCAAAGACAACCGCAAGGCATTCTATAGTTATGTCCAGAATCTAAATGGCAATGCTCAGAACTGCTCTGAGCTACAACAGAATGGCATTAAATATACTGATCCCAAGGAGTTTGCCAATTTTCTGACAGATCAATTTAGTGCCATATGCACCCCCCTCACCCCTAAAGGACCCATCTCAATACCAAAAGATTGCCAAATTCCAGTAATCATGGCCACACAGGTAGAAACTGCACTCTCCACAGCTAAGAATACAGCATACATGGGACCAGATGGCATCCTGGGCTGTGTACTACATGAACTACAAAATGAACTGGCACCTCACCTAAGTGTCATGTTTAATCATAGCCTCACCTCAGGCTTCATGCTCACTGAGTGGTGCAGAGCTACAGTTATCCCACTCCACGAGGGGGACTCCACCTTGGATCCCGGGAAATACTGTCCCATCAGTCTGACGAGCCTGATCTGCAAGGGCATGAAATGCATTATCATGGAGCTTATAAACAAAGACATTGTCAATCCTCAAACACTGGACCCCGCCCAGTTTTGGGCTCGTGAAGGGCCGATCTTGTCTCCTGAACCTGACTGACTTCTTTGAATCAGTCTCCAGAGCAGTGGAAGAGGGTAAGGTGGTCCACACAGCCTATCTGGACCTCGCCAAGGCATTCGACACCATCCCCCACTCTGGAAACATAGACAAACATACTAAGCCAGCCATAAATTCCTATGTCACTCAATGGGTTGCCAACTGGCTTACTGACAGAACCCAGACTGTAAACATAGTCGACTCCATTTCCAGCTCCAGACAAGTGACAAGTGGAGTACCTCAGGGTTCAGTCCTGGGACCGCTCTTGTTTGGCATCTACTTCTCTGAAGTACAGGCCAACACTACAGTACTCTGGCTAACAAAGTTTACAGATGACTGCAAACTGGGAGCCATTACTGAATCCCCAAATGATATGCATATTCTACAAAAGGACCTTACAGAAACAGATGCTTGGTACCAAAGCCATGGGCTCAAGCGTAATTCCAAAAAATGTATAGTTATCCCCTTTGTGAAATACCATCTACCCATGAATTACCACATAGGTGGGAGTACACTAAACACCTGTGATGACAGACTTAGGGACACATGTGGACAGTGGTCTGACCTTCAATAACCACATTGCCACAACAGTAAGGAAATCCTTCTGTGTGGCACACCTCATCACTAAGTGCTTTTCATCCAGAAAAAAGGAGGTAGTTGTCCCACTGTACTCATCCCTCATTACACCCATTATAGAGTACAACGCCCCATTTGGTATGGATGTCACAAGACATCTGCAACACCTTAAAGCCTGCAGAAATACCTCACTAAAAGAATCACAGGCCTAAAGCAGATGCCTTGTGCTGTCCGTCTAGAAAACCTCCAGCTATACTCTATGGCATATCTTCTATTCAGAGGCAGTCTCCGCTTAACATACAAGGCCATGTCAAACCTTGGGTAATGACATCTGTAATAACTGCATGTAATGCCATGTACAATACATGCATCTATGTGCTGTCATTACAGTAGCAATGGGTGTGAGTGTCATGTCTGGGACACACAAGTATATGAAACCTGCACAGCACTGTTATCCGTGTGAATGTGTTACATGGAGGAGTAGTAACCCAGGGTATATGCTGTCACACTGGCATGTAGTGTAACATGGCGGTACTACTGTTGACAGTGCTGTCCCAGGCAAGGGTAGAGTGCTAAAAGTACTACTAACAACACCCACACCTGCAGAGACATAGCTAGACTCTGAGGCTTCACTGTCGTGTTCCTGGTGTGTGGGCTGTGTCACCGTACATATCCCCTACTGGATAATGATCAGACATGTGGAATGTAACTGTAGAGTCCCGTCTGTACAGCACACGTTAGTGAGGGCTTATGACATGTAGTAATGGCATACATATTGTTGTCAAACATCCATCTGTCGACACATTCATCCTACTGCATAGCTACTTGCCAAGCTGATGTCTGTGCAGATGGCAGGTATCCAGCTGGGATATGTACAGACAACCTATGCTTGATTGACACTGACATGTCTGCCCAGCTGTGTACTAACTGGCACATATAGGAGACAACACCCTGTATGGACCACATGCCACAGGTACCTACACTACACTACACAGTCAACAGAACATGCTTGGGTACAGGTCTCCATCACAGACACTAACCATGTGTTGTAATAGATGTTGCATGCATGACAACTGGATCATCTCAGTGACCATTTGCAGAAGGCACCCAGAGGACTGGCTGATGCATGTCACTCTCACCCTGACGGTCACCAAAGTGGTGTCTGTCAATAGATTGCCTGCTGGCACATGGCAGGTGGCATGATACCAATGTACACACACACCCTACACAACCCATCTCTCCATGGACAATAGCCAGGTACACAGCTATGACCACCTGCAGCAATGCACCACGGTACTGACACATGTGTATGTGTGCATTACTGTATTGGAAATTACATGTATCATGTTACACTCCTCTCCCTAATGGCTACATGAGCCTTGCAGTACCAGCACAACAGTGTTGTACAAATGGGTCGATAGGCATGGGAAACCCACTGAGGTCTGGCAAGTGTGTGTATGTGTGCCTGTCTGCATATCTGTAGGGTACATTGGCAAGTGTGTGTATGTGTGCCTGTCTGCATATCTGTAGGGTACATCATTCTGAGACCACATACTCCTATTACACTACACATTGCCACACAGTAGTACAGATAGTATTGTTGCTGCCCATAGGTGAGGCATGGCAATAAAACACCCTATTATGCCTGTGGCATGTGCATTAGATGCATATCCCTGTAGCACCACTGTTATGATACACAATGGGTTGTATTGCAGTAGTGGCAATGTGTGATAGTAGGTATGTCAGAGTGTCATCATGGGTTCCAGTGCGTACAATATCCAATGGGAGATGTGGGTGATGTGCACACTGTCATTACACCATGGTACACCCGGTATATACCCTATGTACACTTTATGGTGACCACTGTTACCATCAACCATACAGGTAACTGATACCACAATACAGCCCAGCTATGCATGTGCTGTGTGCAGCCTACCTGTAACAAATTGGACATATGGACTAGTTAGTTAGCACTAATAGGCCCAGGTTTCTCGGATGTGTGTCTGCCTGTTATGTGTGTCTGTCAATGTGTATATGATGGTATGTCACACTATGTAATGTCCATGTACAGCCATTACATCCCCCATTACCATACTGTACATGTCTGTGGATGCTCTGCATGTAACATGTAACCTGGTACACACCTCACCCTAAACGTTGTGTGGTGTGTGCAATGAAAGCCACACAGTTCAGTAGCACTACACACCTAGGTAGGAGTCTAGTCACAGTGTTGCCAAGTAAGAGTGTGTGTGTATGTGGATAGGTCTACATAAGGTTGCAGATTATACATGTCCCAGTGGTTCACCTGTTTTATGTGGCACAGGCAATAACTGTTATACAAACCTGTGACATGTGTGCAGCTGTACTCCGGATATGTCACAGCCATGGTGCCTCCACAGTGCCATAACCCTTGTGGAATATGACTGCAGACCATTCTCCTGCCGACACATGTACACCTACAACACAAATGGATAACATTATAGAATCACAATCACCCATTGTTACTAACAGCTGAAATGCATCATAGCTGGACAGCTACACTACCTGACATGTATGCATTACACAGTACTCCCGACATGTTACACTGCAGTACACTGCTGAACTGTATTACAGTCACCGTGTGCATTAGAACCATATTAGCCTGTCCCTGCATAGATGTTGTGGATGACAGGGATGTGGCACAGGCATAATCATATGCACAGGTTGTGTTGCTGGTTTGCCAGAGGCCCAGGGTGGTCCATACATTTGACACCATGTGTGTGGGTGAGGGGTTTAATTATCTGAACGGGACATGGTGATGTGGTGTGTGTCGGTATGGGGTTGCCCTAGGTGTGTTTGCATAGTGTGTGGGTATGCATGCAGACAGTTCTGCCATGTGGCTACCCTATACAGGTGTTTTTGGACAGCTGCAGACCATACCTGGCAGGGTGTGCATTTCACCACCTCCAGCCATGGACAAGCTGACTATGCCTGTCAGGGGTTCCATGAGCACGTCCAGTTACAGGCCTTGATGTGCTACTCTCCCCTGATGATGACAGATGTCCGCTGGATCCAGGTCCCTCCTGGGACTGGCCAGGACCACATGCCCGTGGCCTGCTGTGGTGTGGACAGCACCCCCCCCCCCCGCAGTGCTGGGCTGGCACTACCACTACAGGAGCAGCTTGGTGTCCTGGCACATCCACGTTGGCCACCAGCTGTTAGTGTTGCTGGCCTACGTCCACACGTCCATTGGCACACTCCCACCACATGCTCAAGCACAGACAAACCACGGTCAGTGAGGCCCATCATCTCACCAAACCATCTATCCATGACTTCGGTATACGCACGGAGAGCACCAGACAGTTCACGGATGTTGTCACTTGCAGATGTGAGAGCAGCCCTCTGCAGCCTCAGGCCCTGTCTGGTGTACAGTTACATACGTGCCCGTGCCGCCATTACAGCCTGAAACATGCACCTGGTGGTACCAGTTGTGGCGCTTCTGCCAGGGGCATGATGACCAGCGGCCCTACCATGAGCACCCTGGTACATCTGCCTATGTGGTGGCCTGCCGGACATCTAGCTATGCCTGTTGTGAACAGACACAGTAGGCATGGACACCACACTCTCCTGTGCACTGCCACCAACTGCCAACTGTCCCTCAGCTATGGCCACTGGTGATGGGGTATTTATAGGCACTGAAACTGTGTGCGGGGTTGGGGTGGCTAAGAGGGGATGTCAAATGATGGCACTGTTTTGACCCCTGACAAACCTACCTGTGCCTCAACAGTAGTATCATCATCTTCGGTGTCTGCATGGATACCAACATCAGAATGCATGCAGGAGGGACCCTGATCCACCTTGCCACCTGTGGGGGAGAAACAGAAATGCACTTTAAGACCTGTCCAGCATTGCATAACACTACACATACACACACACACACACACACACACACACACACACACACACACACACACACACATACCTTAATACCTACCTGTCTGTGATGTTACAGACAGTCTCACGTTTATTCCCATAAGTTGCCCATCATGCATCACACCTGGTAACATACACTCATTAATACCACTCATTAACATATCATTCCTCTAAATGCCTACACAAGTGACCACAACACAAGACCTGTTACTCCATTAACTCCTTGACCTGAGTGGAGCAGGTTTCACATGCCCTCACAGCTGTCATTCAGTGTTCCCCCTGTGTATGTTTGGACATTGTGAGCATGGCCCCTATATGTGAGGGGCTACTACGTTCCCTCCATAATGTTACGCACTGGAGTGTCATGCATAAGGATTGCTCAGTACATGCCTGACATGCCGCTCAATCAACCTATCATGTGACAACTGTGATCTATGGATACACTCCCTGGTGTTGTCTAGTAATTCCCCAATGCATCTGTAGTGCTGCTTACATGGGTTGACTTTCAGCTCTCTGCTGTATACGATATTAAGGGTATACCTGCTATCTACTTTCCCTCCCAATGCATGTTCCATGCTACAGACCTTATCAGACTATCAGCTGTCCTGTGATTGCATATCAGACAAGTATTCCTGGTGTATCATGTGTCAGTCCATGTCCATGTACTGCACAATCCCAAAGGGAAGTACTGCCATATGAACAACTCCACAATCACACATGTGCATACATTGACACCCACACAAACACACACACATGCACCCACACATCCTACATGCATCAACCTCCATCTACTACACCAGATTGAACCTACAGCCAAAATAACCACACACACACACACACACACAAACACATACCTACAGGTGAGGTTGCACAATGATAATACACACAGTCCTCCCATTACCCATCCGTCAACATTCATAACATATGGTACACAACAGCATGTAGTGCAACTATAGTCAATCCATGCTAGCAACAGTATGCATGTGTGTGAGGCATAGTTGTGTTAGTAGGTGATGTCCCTTCCCCTGGGAAACACTGCACCCATGTATACAGTATTGCTGTGCAACTGTTATGCACCCTGCCATGTACTGTGCACCAAACCTCACAGGTGTACAACTCATTGCTGAATGTGTAGTACTGTGTCAGTTACATCAGCTGTAATGCTCACAGTCCCTATGTTTTTCAGCAACACATACCTGGAATGATATGTGGACAGATGTCATTTGTGAATGCTTGATGTCTGGTTTTCAGCTCTCAACACTAGCGGATCATGTATGAAAAATCCAATAGTATTACACTGGCAACTATCAGACCATACTGTGCCATGGGGAGTGTACACACCCTTACTGATATGATGCACCCTTCCTTGATCTACCACGGGACCAGATCACCACATACATTAAAAGTACACAAGCCTGATGTGTGTCATATGTCCTATACATCCACATGCAGTGTCTACAAAAGGTGTTAGTTGTGTGGTTGCGGATGCTAACCTCAATGCATACAGTCCTGTGTATGCCTATGTGTGCACACCATTATCGTGATGGTTTGTTGCACCTATTGTTATGTGTACTACAGCAGTCACTATTCCTGGCAAGGGTATATTAGCATGGGCCAACTGCATTTGCTAGTGTATGGTCAGTCTGCCATACACATGTTCCCCAACTCTGTATGATTGCAAGGTCTACTCATGTGCACAACCCTTGGTGTTCACACACTGCTGTCACTATTTCTGTGGGTGTAGGGTTATGTCTGCCATAGTTCCTGACCCTGTGTGCAGATACAGCCATTCTTACCATCCTTATGGCTCCCTGCTGCAGTGCACTGGTGTGTTACGCTGACACACCCTCCCCACCTTCAAATTTCTACAGATGCTTGACAAAAGTATGGCCTACACATGTGTGTCAGTTTGCAGTGTCCCATACACTGAACAGCACGTGTTACAGCCAAGTCCCAGCTAATAATGGAGACCACAGTAATACATTATGCCATAGTGTAGATCAGTAACAGTTACCATTGTAATACTGGTATATACACTGTTGTTGCACTATATAAGGGTGATGCTTCACACATGTCCTTACTGTAGGCCGTGTGTGCTACCATTATGTTAATCCCTGTGGACACATGTTGCAATGACATGATGTTAGTTATCTCGCAGGTGTCTGACATACCTTTCCGATACCCCATCATGGTCACCACTGTGATGCAGTGCATTTAACAGCAACAATACTTGAACATGTACAGCATGCATTAAGGGTAGGTGGGTTAGATGTGTGCATGGCATATACCATAGCCATTACATGCCCGGTGCATTGGCAAGCATCAACATAAACCATACTCACCAGCTACAGGCTGCTGCCTTGGTGGTACACCAGTGGAACCTGCATAAGACTGTGAGAGATGCAATGTTAGTGGCCATAGCTGTGGCAATACTACAGGGTGGGTGCAGTATTACAGTACATCAACAGTACAAGTCCACAATACTACCACTTATGCACATCTGTTTATTAGTACTATGCAGCAACAAGAGATATTTATGACACAGATATGATCTACCTGTACAGATGTGGATGCATACGCAAAAGTGGTGTACTGATATGCCCTGTTGCCTTACCTGCACGCTTCTCAGCTGGTGTGTGGGTAGCACCCACCTCCAGAATGGTGTCTGGCATTTGATGTTCGTTGTTATGGGCAGGTGCACTGAGGAGCTCTTCCATGCATGTCAGGGGGGGGATGGTTGGCATGACCCCCCCTGTAGCGAGGTGATCCCCCCGGACTGCAGCAGCATGCTGACGGGCATTGCGAAGCAAGTCAGAACAACGATGCTGGACCTGCTTATAACTATGGTTATGCAGTCCGACATCATTGACCCTGTGGACTAGATCATTCCACAGGGCGGTCCGCTCCTGCTGCTCATGGGCAGACCTGCCAAACAGTATTGCATAGTGCTGTATGAAGTAGCTGAGCAGTATCTCGTTCTCTGTCGCTGTATAGGTTGGGAGGCGTCCTTGTGACACGTTGCCTGAAAGACAAAGATGGAAACAGGTCTGAGCAAATCATACAGCAAGGTTACCATAGTTCTTAACACACACCTCTGTCACCTCCCCCCCACCAAATCTGCAACAACAAAC
Organism: Protopterus annectens; assembly: GCF_019279795.1. Classification (NCBI taxonomy): domain Eukaryota; kingdom Metazoa; phylum Chordata; order Ceratodontiformes; family Protopteridae; genus Protopterus; species Protopterus annectens. The sequence goes on from NC_056743.1 coordinate 691,701,939, forward strand.
TATTCACACAATTCAATAGGTATGGCTGCACCTTTAACTACCAGTGGAATATATATATATTGTACTGTAACACACTTTGTGCTATGTGTCTGTGGCCATGTTCCCTGTGTGGACACTATCACTGCTGGGGTGTTACAGACTATTCACCTGCATGACATTGTTAGGGCCACTATGGTTCCATATATGCATGTGGTATGCTTGCTATGTGATTGCTGCACATGTGACATTCTGTGTTACCGGGGATATGTATGCATGCTATTGGACATGTTCCTGGATTGTGTAGAACATTACTACCTACATATGTTCTATAACAGTGACACAATAGCATGTTTAAGGGATATTTGCCAGCAGAGCCACCTCTCCAACCTCATCTGGCAATGTCACCAGGCCACATCACATGTGGGACCCACCCTGGGGCCTCCTCAACTACTGGTAAGCACTACCTTCAGGTGGAACCTCCTCAGGGGATAGTGTCCCCCCTCGGGGCACACACAAGATCCTGTCACCCGAGGTCAGGTCCAGGGTTTGGTGCTTAGGGAGCTCCACAGAGACCTGGGGGATATGTTACAGCACCTTGAGGCCCTCAGTACACACTCACAGGGTCCACATGCTCCCCCTGCCCAGCCTCCAGCCCAGACACCTTGAGGTCCGTGAAACTGCTGTTGTGACTGGCAATGGGTGGGGGCCTTGTTCCCATTGTTTATATATATATATATATATATATATATATATATATATATATATATATATATACACACACACATTGTTTATATACATATATGTATCTGCTTACACGTGTCTGTGTATACGTATCTTAGGAATGTTTATTGCTTCCACATTATACATTCACTATGGTAGCGAGACTGTACTGCATGATATGTTATCGATACCAGCCTGACATCATACAGGTAGGATGGCTTACTGTTAATATCTTGTGACCATGTACTGTCAGGTCCTAGTTATGGGATTTGCAACAGTTGGTATTGTATTGCAGGGCAGACCTGTTTGGCTGGGGGGGGGGGGATATCGATACGTGTAAAACTTATGTTGCTTGAGCCTCCTCACCCCCATTAACGGTAATACATAGATATATATATATATATATATATATATATATATATATATGGGTTCCGGACGTTTGCTCGAAGAAGAACTTTTGCGTATGTATGCCTGTTGCCGAGGCTGTACTATGGTGCAGGTAAGGGAAATTTCCCTTTTCCCCACTGTAGTGTGGTCTCAGAGGCAGAATATTAAAGTAGGGGGGGTGTGAAGCCTCCCTGCTAAAATGTTAATATAGTGTTTTATTTTGTTGTAACATGCTTTAACGAAAGCGCTTTTCCTATAAAAGCGCTTTCGCTAAAGTGTGTGCAGTTATTAATGATTTGGACATTTGCTCATTTGAGCAAACGTTTTATATATATATATATATATATATATATATATATATATATATATATATATATATATGTGTGTATATGACATATATATATATGTAGACGTATATATGTATAATTGTATACACATGTATATATATATATATATATATATATATATATATATATATATATATACATATATACGTGTGTGTGTGTGTGTGTGTGTGTATATATATATATATATATATATATATATATATATATATATATATGTGTGTATGTATGCATGTGTGTGTGTGTATATATATATATAGATATCTATATATATATATATATATATATATATATATATATATATATATATATATATATATATATATATATATATATATACATATATATATATATATATATATATATATATATACACATACACACACATTGAGAGAGAGAGGTATATATCTATTTGGTTATAAATATACACACACACACACACACACACACACATCTACATGTATAAATACATTTCCTGTACTGTTGAATGATTGTGCTGGATGACATGTTTGTGAAATCATCAGGATTATGTGCATCTGCCATGGCTTAGTGGTAAATCACATTGGCTATGGTGTGCAGGATCCTGGGTTCGAGCCTTGCTGGCAGAACAATGGCCGTTGGATACACAGTGATTAAGGCACTTTTAAGCGGGTTTGCGTGGATTTGCATGGAGGAAAGCAGTGTTAATGTTCGGTTACAGTTTCTTACACTCAGCTTCTAAAATTGCTTATTCTGTGTGCTTGTTGCTTATTCCCCGTGCAAACAGGCTTAAACCCACTTACTGCTGCTTAAAAGTGCTTACTCCCGCTTACCCCCACACTAATTTCTTTAAAAGAAAAGAAAAAAGGGTTGATGGGAAAGTGGTGAAAAAGGGGCACGAAGAGGGAAAGACAGTAGGGAAAATAGCTAGGGATGTGCATGAAGGGTGTAGGGAAGGTCCATAGCGGCCCATTTCTTGTACAGCAACAGCTGTGCATATACAATGAATTTGGACGTAGATTTGGACACTCGAACTCCTGAGAGAGGAGTAAAGACGACAATAATATGTTGTGATGGCAATTAGACCAGATTAAATGTGTCCAGTGGACACGTGCAAAATGGACAGCTATGTATGGGGTGAGATTAGTTTTTCTGGGAACAGACTGACCTTTTTTTTTTTTCAGGTGAGAGTGGGATGTTGGGGTAGGACAGTAGATATATTTGGGGAGGTAGGTTGGGTAGGTTAACAGACAAGACAAACAAGACTCATACAGGGGCAGTATATGACACATGTGGGGGGAAAACACCTTGATGGCGAGGGGTGTTGGGAAATCGGAAGCCCATGACCCCCCTAGTGGAAACAGTGGGACTGAGGTCCCAACCCATGGGAGGTCACCACTGCACCTTCACAGCCCTGTAGGTGGCTGTGCTGGAGGCTGAGTCGGAGAGCCCTCTAGTTGCGACACGTGGCCCCCAAGCTGGCGTAGCAGATTTCAAAACTGCCGGTTGAGCTCACTACGCACCACGATATAGACCTGGCGATGGGTGACAGATTCCTGTCCACACTCACTCCCGGGGGGGGGCGAGCCCCATCCCTTGAGGCGGTTCCACCCAAAGGTGGTGCAGGACCAATGGACAAGGAGGTCCCGGGTAGGGCCCCAGATGTGATGGTACCCGGTGCCACAGTCAGCTGAGGTGGGACATGTGGGTCTGCTGGGACCAGCATTCCCATACGTGCTATGGTGTTTATGTTTTATCAACATATGTGGGTTAGTAATAGGCAACACATTCCAGGATTAGGTATAACAGCATGCATAGATATTCCCATTAACCCAGACACCAGATATGGAACAGTTGCATAGCAAACAGAACACATGCATATATGGGACCACAGTGGAAATTACAACAGCATGCAGGTACATTGATGGCACCATGCCACAAATGGAGTATTTCAACATAGCACATGCCACAAATGGAGTATTTCAACATAGCACATGCATAGAAACAGATTTAAATAATTATCAAACAACAGGACATATGTCCCAACATTACAGTTAAGTCAGCACATACCAATTGAGTTGGGTATTTTGTTTATTGTTGCAGATATAGTGGGGGGGGGGGGGTAAAATGTCAATTAACAACTAGCATATTCCTGTAGTTCGCATTACTTTACTAGTCAGTGCTGTTATTGTACCTTACAAGTATTAGTACACTACCCTGTTGTCTTAGTTTGGACAGTGGTATGGCTGTCGACAACTGTATACATGAACTGGTTTTACCTGCAGTATACACCTCTTACCTGGTATACCTGCGGAGGAATTGTTTAACACTGTTTCTACACATACTCCCAGATTCCAGGTTGATGTTATGCACATACCTGTCCATCTCTTTTTACTATGTCTTGACCACATCCAGGTGAACCGGGACATATTTAGATTATTGCCCTCTTAAACCTTTAGTGACTTACAACACTCTTATACAGGATTTTCTAGACAGTTATATTATGTAGCACAGTGTGGGTGACAGTGAAGAGTGATACCTTTTTATTCAGAACAACTGCAACACTCACAATGATATACAATACCAGAGTAAACAGTACCAGTACAGGGTATCAATCGTTTATTTCTAGGCACAGTGTTCGTATGTGATGGACATGTGGAAGCAATGTTTGTTAGTACTACCTGAATGTTGCCACACAAATTACCAGAATCCACATTAGTATTATGCACATACATCTCACTCTGGTCACAGCTTGACAACATGGGGGTGTAGATGGGACATACTTGGCTTATTACTCTCATAACATTTTGGGGAGTTGCTAGTGTGTCTGGTTTGTTGTTATAGATGTGTGACAATCAGTTGTATTTCCTGTTTGCTGCCTAAACATCTGGGATCATCCCACTGATTTCCCAGGGGAAGAGAGTGACAGACAGAAGATATGGGCCAATTTACTGGACATTCTGGACATATCTGTACAGTCGTGGGGTATGATTCTCTATGCAGACTACTACCACTCCCAGAATTCGAACCATGGCTGGCTGTGCTAAACATACAACAGTTCACATCGCAGTTGCATGTGCTATTTTGATTTTGTCTCTCTTTTCACTGTTTTCTGTCTATGTCTTTCTCAGGTGTACTATATGACCTATTGGGATTACACCAGTCATATACAGACATTCCTACACATTTTATTTATGTTGCACAGTGTGGGTAACAGTGCTTAATACAACAGTACTATTAAGTGATTGCTAATCTACATTAACATATGATACCAGAGTAAACACATGCAGTCCAGCAGTTAGACCTTTCTTGTCAGGCTATTATGCTTTTATTTACATACAACCTATATGAGACTCTTCCTGCCCTATTCTCTGGTGTATGCAGTACTTGCCTTACACAATACAGGTTTTATACAGGCAATTAACTTAACGCACTAATACTTTTAGATTTATTTCCTATGACAGTACATGCAAGAGTATTACTAACCTGCCTCGCATCGCAACCACTCCAAGCGACATCCATGGGCCTCCTGGTTCGAGCCCGCTCACTTAGCACTGTGAAGGACATAAGAGGAATATTTATCCATACCTACCCATAATGTACATGAGCTGGCAATTATTAAACAGGTAGTGGAGTGATATTTACACACAGCTGGGACTTCCCCTGTCCTCCTAGCCTCTTGGATCCACTGATCCAAGAAATCCCCCTTTCGCCGCTTCAGGTTGGCATAGAGATCCCTGACCTGCTCACCAATTCGGGGTATGCCAGTGGCACTGGTGAGGTCATGGGCGAGATGGTCCCAGGCTTCTGCTTTAGATTGGGAACCATGGTACTGGCCCTGCAGCAGTCTCTGCTCATGGTCTTTCACAAGGAGTCCTCCATGACTCTGGATTCCTGGATGCACCAGCGCTGCGTCTGAAAGTGCACACCCTCTCCCATTCCTGTTAATAACATTTCCACTAATGACACCATCCCCACATCCTGTGGCATTACAATAAAAAGACTAGTAACATCTGTCGTTACCATAATCAAATTTTGTACTTATCCAAAAACATGACAGGAGTCTTTTAACACTTGTGGAAATAAATCCAAAATTCCTTTTAACTTCTTGTGTACATATAATTCAGGGTTCCGTTTTACTTCCCTTCACTGAAATAAATAAATGGAGTGCTTTTACTTATTTTTAAGCATGCCTATGTAACTATATACATATATAAGTATGGTTCAATGAATAACCTAACCAACTTAGGAACTACATTGGCCAATTTAAAGTCTACCTAGTAGACATCAGTGGAGAATATTTATCAGAAACCTGGCTCAAACCAGCTACTAACGACACTGAGATCATTCCACCTGGGTATAACATAATTAGGGTTGATCGCATAAAAAAAGGGGTGGTGGAATAGCAGTCTTGTACAGAAGTACGCTTAATCTCATTATGAATCCCATCCAACCACCTCAGGTCTCAAATGCAGAAACACTAGCACTAAAATTATGCTTAAACAACCAAAAAAGCCTTAATCTAATTGTAACCTATATCCCACCCGGGAAAAACTTAGAAACTTTGGAGAATACTCTCAACTGGATAGCTACCAATTACCCTCAAGAAACTATTGTTCTAGGTGACGTCAATATTGATTGGACCCAATGTTCATCACACACAAATCCCATTCTTATAAACCTGCACGGTTTCTCCCAAAACATAGCCTCTACTACTAGGTTAGGTAATGCAAACCAAAAAGAGACCCTTCTTGACTGGATACTAACAAATAGTCACACCCATAAATATACAACTGGGACTCTCCCAAATGAACTTAGTGATCATCTAGTTACATTCATAATAAAAGATAAAATTTCTAGCACAACCCTACCCATACACAGGCTTGTCAGAAATAAAAAAAACTTTGACTCAACAAAATTCATAACTGAACTCAAATCCTGCAACTGGTCTAGGCTAAATTCCCTCCCCCTTGATGAGGGCGTGTCTCTCTTTTCTGACACATTCCTCAAGATTCTTGACTACCATGCCCCTAAACAACAGGTCAGAGTTAAGGTACGGATAGCACCCTGGTTAACAAGAGAGTCCAAAACCAAAATCCAACTTAGAAACAAGGCATGGGATGAATGGTGAACTACTAAGGTACCTTTAGACCGTATCAAATTCCAACAGCTGAGAAATGAGATGAAAAAAGCCATCACCCTGGACAAAAAAAACTACTTTTGTCACCTACAACATAAACACCAAAATAACCCCCAGAAATTCTGGGTAGGTTTAAATAACCTTCTCCATTCTGGCAAATCAACACCACCTACCCCTGGGACACTCATTGGCAAAAACCCAGAAGAAATAGCAAATAATTTCAATTCTTTCTTTACTGAGACTATTCAGTCTTTAGCCAACCAACTACCCCCCTCCTCCTCTTCTCTTAAAAACACTGCAGTAAAATCACTTCCCTATTTTACCTTCCAGCCCATCCCTACATCCTTTATCAGAGCCTTACTGAAGAAACTAAAAGCAACTACCCTCTCTGCAGACCTACTACCGGCTGAATACCTGCAAATAGCTGCAGATGTTATAGCCTACCCTATATCTATTCTAATCAATAGAGCCATAACCGAGGCCACAATCCCCTCTATATGGAAAATATCTTATGTCATTCCACTCCATAAAGGTGGTGCCTCCACAGAATTATCAAATTACAGACCAATAGCTATACTGTCACCGCTAGCCAAAATTATGGAAAGATGTGTCCATAAACAACTTATTCATTATCTTACCCATAACAATCTGTTGACCAATTCCCAGCATGGTTTCAGACCTCACCATAGTACGACCACAGCTCTCCTCTCCTTTACTGATACAATTAACCAAAACCGGAACAATAAAAAAATATCCTCTGCCCTCTTTCTGGACCTGTCAAAGGCCTTTGACATGGTAAACCACCAATTACTTCTCCATACATTGGAATCCCTTTACCTAGATTGCTCAGCCCTCAATTGGTTCCATGCTTACCTCTCTGGAAGACAACAAGCAGTCCAATGGCACAATAAGCTTTCACACCTGTTACCTAATACCATAGGTGTTCCCCAAGGCTCTATTCTAGGACCCCTTCTTTTTTCAGTCTTCATAAATGAACTACACTCAGTCATCTCCGAAGCCACATGTATCCAATATGCAGATGACTCAACCCTTATATGTTCTGATGTCTCTGTATCCAAGTTACAAGTAGCCACCCAACTCTGCTTTACTACAGTCGAGAAATGGCTTGCAGAGCGTAAACTCATCCTAAACCCAAACAAAACCAAATTGCTTCTCCTTTTCCCCACTCCTACCCCTCCTCCCACACATCTCACCATTCAATCCAATAATGGAACCATCATCTCACCTGACCCCTATACAAAAATGCTAGGAGTTGTCATTGACAACAAACTTAGATTTGACATGCATATCAATCAAACTATTAAGACTGTAAATAAGAAACTTGGATCCTTATACAGAATAAAGAACTTTCTTACCCCTTTTGCCAAACTAGCCATAGCCCTTACTCACCTTATTTCTACTCTCCTATATGCCTCTCCTGTTCTTTCTTACCTAAACAAATGTGAATTGAACAAACTCTCTACTTCTTATAATCACATAGCCAGATTTGTAACTGGATTGCCCTTTAGAACACATCACTGCCTTAATCTGAAAAAACTAGACTGGTTAGAACTACCCAATCTTCTCAAGTTGAACCAACTCACAGAAGCATTTAAAATCCTAAAACAACCTGAAAAAACCCCGGCACTGAGTACAATAATTATTCCTTATTCCAATCTTAGCTGCCTTCGCTCCTCCAATAGACACCTTGTCCACACCACCAAATCCAACAATATGGGTGATGAAGCTCTCTTTGCTAACACCACTGGAAAGTTATGGAACGCCCTCCCCAACAACCTTAGGCTAATTTCCTCCCTTGATCAATTTAAAAAAACTCTAAAACAATATCTTAAGGCGAAATGGCTCTGCCCATGCATACATCCAGATTAGATGCCCTCAATAAAACAGATGCTTCACTTACTCCATAGGACAACTTGAGAGGGGACACTTAATCCAGTTGCCTACTATCTGCTCACCACTGGAACCATATTTTAATTTCTGTCTCATTTTTTTTCTATTGCACTACTGTAATAATTGCACTAAGAACCCTAGTTAAACTGTTAGGTTATAGTAACTAAATTGTATGTAATTTTGTAATTTTGTATTTTCCTATTTCTCCTTTCTGCTATTTTTATTTTGTATTACTATTTCACTTTTTTGTAACTATATTGTATCATACCTTGTGGAGCTTTTCTCCCCGGGCCTCCGCTGAAAATGGACATGTATCCAGTCGGACTATCCCGGTCAACAAATGTAAAATAAATAATAATAAAATAAATAATTTTAGAAAAACAGTTATCTAATACCCATTTAAATGTTGTTAAGTCATTTGCCAATCTTACATAACTAGGTAATGAATCCCGCATCCTTCCTTTCCTAATATGAAAGAAAGCTCCTTTTAACTTCAAATTGGAAATAGGAATTCTTACATCTAAATGTTTATTCATTGTACCAATATCATGAACAATAAAGTAAATATCTAATAATGCAGCCAATAATTTGTCCTTAAGGCATCTAATAATGTAATCTTTTAGAAACCTGTAAGCCAAAGAATACAAAGAAAAATATGCCATTCTTTCTCTATAGGATAAGTGTTGACAGCCATCTATCTTTCTGGTAAAGGTTTTCTGAATCTGTTCCAGATTCTTCAGTTGCAAAACATTTAATGTACATAAAGGCCTCTCAAACTCAACAATAAATCTTATACTTGTTAAATAGATCTTTAATGGCACCTGACTATTTCCACTTGAGAAACACTGAAGGACACTTCATAAAAACATAACATTTCCTAACAATGTTTGTCACATTAACTTCAAAGTAAAAATTTACATCTACCATGATACCTAGACATTTCATGACCTCAGAAGAAAACAAAACTGATTATCCAGGGTGTAAGGATATTGATTATTATTATTATACCCAAAATGTAAAGTAGTACATTTACTGCTGTTAAACATCATATTGTTATACCAGATGAATGAGCGACAGGCAGGCCCTGAGGAACTACGGCAAAAAAGGTTGCAAATAAACGTATTTTAATAAGAACGTTTTCACTCTTGCAAGAGCAGGAGCTTCTTCAGACAAGTTTAAAAAGTTACAAACACTCTTTTAAAAAGGCAACAGCTGATAAACTTGGCAAATGAGTTTTTAGGAGAGTCCAAAATATTATCATGGCACTACACAGCCACAATACAAACTGTTTATGCTACTACAGTCAGGGGGTATTACAAAAGCATGGTGGCCAGAACAACCAGGCTGAAAGATGGTTTTATACCCCAAGCTATTAGACTGTTAGAACTCATATACTACCTCTCCATCCAGTATTCTAGGCTGGTTCACATTTGGAGGGAAATTAGCTTTTCTTGAACATTGCGCTCTTTTGCACAGTTGTATATACATATATATACAAGTATATATATATGTATATTCATATATGTGTATATATATATATATATATATATATATATATATATATACACACACACACACATATATATATATACTGACGGCATTTATATTATTGCCTATTTGTTGTCTTAGCTTACTCCTAGTTAATTGTCATTGTTTCTTATATGTTGCTGGAGGATTTGCAGAATAAGAATTTCATTGTACTTTGTGACACTGTCTCTAGTACATATGACAATAAAGTTGAACTGAATTATTATAATTGTCATCAGCTTTACTTGATGACTATTTCACCTGAGAGATGGGTGCCACCACATCCTCCAGTATAACTGCACTGATGTATTTAGTCATTAAAGCCCACATCTCTCTCTCTCTCTCTATAACATCCTTTCATCCACAAAAACTATCTTCTGCAGTACTGTCATCGGTTGATTAGAGGGGAGGGAGTAGCAGATCTGTTCTGTGCTAGTCCTCAGTGGTGAGCATTAGATTAAAAAAACATCATCCTGTGATGAGCAAACCAACTATGATACTTACGCACCATGCTTAGCGACTGACAGACACAGCCGTGCTGCTGTGCAACTCACACTAAATCCAGAAACCTGTGCCAAGCATACTTCCCCGTTAGATTAAAATAACCACGCATGTAACAATCCCACAGTTCAAAGCAATAAAAGTTGTAGCAAAGGCCCAATTATAGTTTCCCGCAAGGAGTATATGAGCAGCGCTATTTCACTGGCGCATTATTTACATACATCTATAGATAAAACTACATCCATTACATGTATAGCCCTAACCAAAACAAGGTTAAATGGGGGGGGGGGGGGGTGTCGCTACGCCTAAAAGTTATAAGGTAAATACAGCGTGTACAATGTAGTATAGACATTTTCTTGTGCAAATCGTTGTTTAGTAAAGAAAATAGTTACGTATGAGTGTATGCACTCACCCATCAACGTAGCCCGCACTTTGAACATACGGAGACCGAACGGGTATACATCTTACCTGCCAGGTAATGGCCACCTTGGTAGAGATAGGGATCTCTTCTGGCTGTGGATCCTTTCTATAAGAATTCAGGGACAGTACCGACACGCTGTATTCTTTTAGTCTCTGATTACGTTTGATTAACTGCCTTCCTCCGATAATGAAGACACAAACCACACTGCTACACTTTCAGTTTCATTTTCGTTTCTTAAGTAGTGCTACCAACCATCTGGTTTTGGGGGGCAGTCCTCACGTTCGGAGTGGGGAGCGATGAAGAGGCAAATACCTTATTACGTTAGAAGAAGAAATTCTTCCAACATCCCAGCTATGATAGCAAAAAAGTGATCTTCCATACGAACCATCCACATATGAAATTATGAAACGATAATAATAATAATAAAGCTGTGAGTTCTTTTGACAAAAAAAAGCGGCAACTCAGTGACTTGCTGTGGTTGTCACAAGCAAATGACAACAAGCCCCTCCTCGGTGGGCTAACGAAACAGACCGTTAAGTATTACACCTTGTAACAGGAATATATTGACTGATTGCTGGCTGCCTTCTCTGTGTAATTGGTAGATGAAGAAACGTTTCAGTTGACATAATCGGTGTAATGACGTTTAATTACACAAAACGCACTCTTTAAGCCATTAATAAGCAAAAATAATACATAATGTTATAAAACGAGGTTAGCTTTTGATGTAGTTTATGTCACCAGAAGATGGCACACTTGCACTGCCGTCCCAGAACATGAGTATGGCTTCATGTCCGATGCTTAGCAATGTGTTTTTTTTTTTTTTGTTTGTTTTTTTGGCAAGGCAGGTAGCTTTACTCAGCACGCTGCTAAGAATCATACCTTTCAACTTTCCCTGGTTGCATCTGGCTTTGCCTTATAGTTTTGCCCTGTCCCTTATAATATTTTACATTTTCTGGCGCAAGGCCTACGTGAGTTAATAATGCCAAATATTAGTTTCATACTTCTTATTGTTCAGAAAAAGCATGTTATTTTAACTGAAGTGAATTGGGGAAATATTTAAAAATTGTCCCTGAACTCAGCCCACACCCCTCACACCCATTATTTTTGGCTTTGCCCATGATTGCCTTAGGATGAAAATAAGTATGCTCTTACAGCCAATGACAACACAATACACTTGCTTGGCAGAACATGGTAGCAGTCATGCATTTATTGTGCCAATCAAAGGAAATGCATCAATCAAATGTCAATCGACTGCCGCTCATTAAGGCTTTCCATCAAGCACATCCATCACTGAACTTGGTAGTCCAGTAACTCACTCTACCAACACCTAAAGCAGTAGGGCTCTGTAAACCAACCACTCAAAATGATAACATCCTGGCACCATTCAACCAACACTGATTTCTGAAGGGCATCTGCAACATGCAGATCTCAGGCTGCAGCCTCCTGACCTGTCTGCTGACATCAGGGGTGACTGTGATGAGGGCAAGCCAAGTCCTCCAATGTCATGCACTCAACAGCTCTCCCACAAACTTATCCTGTAAATCTGACCTTCTATTTACTTTTATAGCTGCAATACAATTTCCTATGCTTCCTTCCTCTTGCTTGGAAAGGTGAAAACCCAAAAAAAATCCTTTGGCTAAAAAACAGGAAATTCCTTCCTGACCCCTAATATGATCATCCTAGTGGACCAGCAAGACCCTACCTGTCCCTATGCCACCCACCCCCTCCCTCTTCCTGCTTTTATGAAGTGTGGGTCTCATATGTTTCATCTAAAAGGGCTTATCCTGTCTCCCTATCCCACTTTTTATCTGTGTTTCTACACTTAACTGCCCAGCTGCCACTTCATATTTCCCTTTCTGTCCCCCTGCCTGTCCTAATTTCATATTCCTGCCCCCCCCCCCCCCCCCCCACCTGCACAGCCTGCTATTTTCACCCAGGCAATCCCTCTGGGTCTGCAGTACTTTGACACATTCTCATTTCCTTAGGATGATAGTAAACATGCACAGTATGCACCTACTTAAACAATAACCACACAACACAGCTCACTTAAAAACTTTACTAAAAGACAGGGGAAGACTTTCCTTTGACTAGCTGTATAGTACTGAACGTTTCTGTCTAATTTAGTAACTATTACTTGCCTTTTGACAGATCTCTCAAGGGGAAAAGCTCTTTCAACTTCTATTTAGTGAGCTATTAGTGCACTTTGTTCCGAACCTCTGTTAGTAACTGCTTATTTTACTAAAGAATATACTTTTCAAACTGATATACCAGAGTATGCTTGGGGGCAGAGCTTTCCCAAGACATTCAAGCTAAGTAACAAAAACATGTACAGGAGAAACTCAGCTGTTGAGAATGTCTAACTACAAAGTGAGCTTTTCCCTGGAAATATTAGTTGTTAAAACAGACACTGCAATTAAACATTCACAAACCTTTGCAGTGGTTAAGCAGATAAATGATGTTAATACCAAGTTGTGATGATGGGCACTATCCCTCGGGACCCGTCAGTATACATTGGTAAATGGACCCAGTCTAGCCAACATAAATGCTGAAAGGTTTGCACTGGGCCTACAACCCATGGTTATGATTCAGAAGCCCCTAAGTCTTGCTGGGGAGGGGGCAGTTGCAACATACTGGTTATGAAAAATGTGCATGTGCCTTTAAATGAGTAGTCAGAATGTGTACTATAGTGTGGAGTGTCGGTTACCTAGAACACAAGGTCTTAATCGTCAATTACTATGATATAAAAAGGGAGTAACCTTGAGTGTTAACTGAAGAAATTAGTCCACACATAAAGAGTCATCTGAAGAAAGACATAGAAAACTGGAGCGAGAAAGAGAACACAGATGACATTAACCTGTTGCTGTAACCCGTGGATTAGACATTGTGGACACACATGTTTTTAGAGCTAAAAAGTATGCCTGGGAGAGGCCTGTGGCCTTGGTGTTTATTTTAGTTAAATACAGCTTATATCCTTGTATGGATTACATACTGCTCTGAAGACATTGTTTGCTTTATTTTGAAACTGCAAATCTAAATGGACTACTATTTTAGTTTAATAAATACTGAATAAACATCTGAATATATATGAATGACCCCTTAAGAGTTTCAGGTACACAGCTTCTGAATAACAGTGACTTTTTACATCTTTATGGGTACATTCACGTCAATAAAGCCAAACCCCATTCCCCCTTTTAATGATCACATCATTACAGTATAAGTGGATTGTTTGGCTATACTTTAGAAACACAGGCCTTTATACTCATCTGATGCCTATAAACATTAAGCTACCTGCAAAATATCCCAACTAACATCCAAACCAAAGGGTAGAAAGGTCACACAAGCAAACCAGTCCATAAAATGCAAGAAAAACCCAGCCAAACTAGAGTTTTAACTGTGTGAAACTTTAAACCCCCCTGTAATGGAGTGCCATGAAATATATATACAAATGACTCCATAAAGCCTTTCAACCACATGGCTTCTGAATGCTCATGACTTTTCATTTTTTAAGTCTTTATGGGTATATTTAGGCCAGTAAAGCCAAACTCCATTAGCTGTGGGCATTGATGTTTCTGCTTTTTAGTTATCTCATTAACAAAGCAAAACTAGATTGTTTGGATATATTTTAGAAACACAAGGCTTTAAACCAAGCTGATGCCCATAAACATTAAGGTGCCTGCAAAATATCCCAACTGACATTCAAGGCTATTGGCTTGAATGTACTCATAATGACTTAAAAAGTAAAAAGGAAAAAAGTCATGGGCATTTAGAAGCCATGTAGCTGAAATACTGTATGTCTTTAAGGGTCATTTGCATATATCCCATTTGTTTCCATTACAGGAGGTTTAAGGTATCATACAGTGAATGTTCTAGTTTGGTTGGCTTTGTCTTGCAGTTTTTACTAAATGGATTGTCTGTGTGACTTTTTTACCCTTTAGTTTAGTATTAGACAGACATAGATAGATAGACATGCATGTATGCAGGAGTTTTACGTCTGATATAACGACAGCTTAGTATCTCAATCAGACAATATATTCAACTCATTAAAGAGTATTCTAGGTATTTCAGGACATTATTGAAGCTGAGATAATCATAACACCCCATATAGAAAACTAGTATAATGCAAAATGTCATACTGTGATGGTGGAGGTGCACAAATACCTGATTCAGATGTCTGTTTATAAAGGCTATATCTCAAACCCAATTTGAGATTTCACTATTAAACTTTCAGATCATAACAAAAAGGTGGTCTTCTATAAAAAGCATCTAATACTGTTATTTCATCTTTATGGATTTCAGTGCAACGCTGCACTGAATTTGATGTCAACACATCATCACTTATCTTCTTCAAACTATGACATTTTTGGCTATGGCATATTTATAAATAAAGACAAAATATAATCCTGGTTAAAAGGTGTACATTTTTACAGTCTAATGCAATGTCTGTCTTTCTCTGTTGTTAAGCTCTGTTGGTCTGTTACAGATGATTATGACTAATTCAGCTGCTGGGCCTGATGGTATACCTGGAATTTTCTTATTAACTGTTACTACAGAAATTTCTCCCTGTTTGACCTTACTTTTCCAGAAGTTACTTGAAATAATTATGTGCCTGCCATCTGGAAAATGGGATATAAAGAACCAGTGTTTAAAGGTGGTGATAGTGGGATGGTTGAAAATTATATACAATTAGTCTCACCAATATTGCTGGAAAATGCTATGGGTAATCTTGAAATATGTAACTGATACTATAGGTGAGAATTTGATATTACCCAGCATGTTTTTCTTGCATAGATGAGAAGTTTGATATTACCCAGCATGGTTTTGTTGTAGACCGGTCTTGCAGTAGTAACTTTGCTTTCTTTCTGTGGGTATCTATGGAATCTTTTGAGTGATGGGGTGGCTGCTTATGTAATCTATATGGATATGTCAAAGGCCTTTGTCACTATGCCTGATATGATTATCTCCATTATATAGTGTAGTGGTTAGAGTTGCAGCTTTGCATGAAAGTGTTCATGGTTCAAGTCCCAAGACAGGCAACTTATTTTTTCACCTACTTAGAGGCGATCTCTGCTTGACTTACAAAGCCATGTCTGACCCAGCTCTGTTAGAAATGCTACATCTAAAGAAATCCCAATCCCTCCGCACCACATGCTCCAGAGATCTCAACCTCATTACCACAATCATCAGAACATGCTGGAGAAACAGGTTCATAACCCAGAGACTGCCCATGCTATGGAATAGACTTCCCATACATGTCAAACAGAGCACCTCACTGGCCCTCTTCAAGAGAAATCTTGATGAGTGGATGGGAAATAGAAAATTCACCCCGGGGATCACTCCAGTGGCTCTACTCGACAGAGGCACTGGGAACTAAGGTCGGGTGGCATGATGCCAGGGTAATCCTATGGGCTAGGCTTGTAAAGGCTCCAGGGCCATTAGCCTAGTGTACACCTATGGACCTATGAAGGACAGAAATATCATTGCACATGCATTGAGATGGATTAGCGATTGGTTGAGAGATAAGAAATGTAAGATAAAAATAGATAATTCATTTTTGGATGAGAGGGTTATAACAGCTGGTACACCGCAAGGCTCAGTTGTTTGGTATTTTCATGGCTAGCTTTCCTGACATCATTAATGACTTGTGCCTTTTTAATTTCTCCAAGTCTTTTGGGTTTCTAAATCCATTATGGGAATGGACCCCATTCTTATGTCAAAGTATGATTAAAGTTTATGACGTTAGTACTGTTTCAATCTTTGATGTTAGCCAGAAGTGCTCTTTGCAGCATCCCCAATATGCCCAGTATTGACACCTTCTGCAATTCATATGGATTTACATGTATCAGTAACATATCTAAGTCTGATTATAATTTATTTTTATAAGACCTGTTGCTGCAACTGCTATTGGAACTGTCTGTGTATCCTTTGCACACATTGCCCTCATTTCTGCCTGCAAATCCTGGTATTTTATGACTTTGTGTCTCTCTGTATGTAAGACACTGTAGTCACTAGGTGTAGCAAGTTCTGTGATCAGTGCTACTTTTGTCTTCTTTTCATATTTGTTTTTCTTACATCTATTTTTTGAACTGTTGGCAATAGGTGATTCCATGTGATATAAACTTCATAATTTTCTACCATGCTTTGTGGCTCATGTTTCCAGTGTTCTTCAGCTACTTCATTATTATAATGTTTGCACAATCCCCAAGGCAACAGTCTTGCCACATTATTATGCCTTTCAATATACAGTCCTTCTGCTATTAGTATATCACAACCAGTAACAACTGTTTCAAATTCTGTTTTATAAAACCTACATCTGTCTGTTTCTCTCACATGTTCAATAGACTTTGTAAACCCACATGTACATAGTCCACTAGCTTGGGCCGCCAATATTAACCTTTCATCTTTTGGTTTAAATTCACCTCTCCTTAACCACTCCTGTATTTGATCCTGATCAACATAAGGTTGTACCAAGAGTTTTCTATACTTGGCAACTATATTTATACATTTTGCACTTTTCTTGCCTTCTCAGCTGTTTCTTCACTTTATATTCTTTGTTTTGTTTTTTTGGCACATTCAGTTGCTGCCTGATTTTTAGCTACCTCTGGTTTGATTTCCATTCCTGCTTGACACCTATATACTTCTGCTAAACTAAGCAGGAAAGTCGTCTAAGACTTATTCTCCTCGTGTTTTAAAACTTTCACTATTTTGGGGTCTTGTGAGGTCAGGAGATATGTATGCAGTCCTACGATTGCAGATCTGTACTTGTAATCATTTTCGAGGGGATCCACACCTCCTTCAGAATGGGGAATATATAGTCTTGGTATATACAGATTTTTATAAATCATTTAATAAGCAAGAAACATCTTGCTTGTTTTCCTGTCTAAATGATCCAATACCTTTCGTATCCAGTCAATCACTCCAAAACTATGTTAGGATAGGAAGAGCAAATTGGTTTATAGCTTTGACTTTGTTCCTAGATGTCAGCGCTGTTTTCAGTATTAATTTTAGTCTTCTAAAATATTCCCTACAAACTTTTATTCACATTTGTTCATGTTGATCCTTCATCACTTCCCAAATATTTATACACTCTCTCTTGCTCAAGTTGTTTTATATCACATTCCTGTCCTGGACTGATATTTTCTTGGTGCTACAGCTTTCCCACTTTAAAGGGTTCCAAATGACATTCTTATATCATCTGAAAAAGTTTTGAACACTTGCAGTTGTGCTTTCAGTTCTCATCTGATGAACTATATACAATTTTAAATCATCCACAGAAAGAAGATGGTAAGTCTTTACAATTTGTTGTTTTCTGGGAGTCAAATTGTACTCATGACCTAATCTGTTAAGTAAACAACTTAATGGGTTAAGGGCATGACAAAAGAACAGCGGTGACAAAGAGTCGCCCTGGAATATCCCTCTTTGAATTTTTATCCCTGGAATAATAATCTGTCCTTTATCATGGCTTGACTGCAAAGTGGTTTGCCACTGTTTCATGGTTGCTGCAATGTAATCAACCAGTGTAGGGTGTATGTGATATATTTTTAAGCACTCTTTTATCCATGAATGTGGGATACTGTCAAATGCTTTTTTTGTAGTCTATCCATGCCATACTTAGATTCTTCCTCTTTTTACAGTTCTCCATTATGACTTTAACAACAAATGATCCTTTGTTCCATATGACTTTCTTATGTTACCCTTTTGTTCTGTTGCCATGATTTAACTTTTCTTCTAAGTGACTATAAACTCTGTCAGCATCAGTTCCAGTGTATAGTTTATATGTCACAGGAAGGCATGTTATTGGTCTATAGCTTTTAGGATACCCTGCAGGTTCAGTCTTACGTAGGAGTATTGTTTTTCCTAGTTGGTGTCGGTTCAGAGTGTGCATAAAATAGTTTTACTCATGGCTAAATCTTCTTGTAAAGATGTTAATGCTTTTAGCCAGAAGTTAGGTACTGCATCTGGGACTGAAGTTTTCCAATTAGGAGCTTTTTGTAACTTTGTTTCAATTTCTCTGGCCATTACTTCATCCCATTTCATACCTTGTACATTTTAACTTCTTATTCTTTATTTTACCTTTATCCATTCAGCATCTTTGTTATGTTCCACAGGATCTTCATAGATATTTCTCCAAAATGAATCTATTTCTTCTTTTTCTGGTGGTGTTTCAATTCCTTTTGCCTTGTTTCCCAATTCTCTATAAAACTTTTTTTTGGGTCATCAATAAGTTGCGTAATTTGTACTTTTCCTCTATATTTATCTACATATCTTCTAAGTTTTTCTGCCTGTGCTGATATTTTTAGTTTATTCTTTGTAAAAGTGCACAATAGATCTTGATCTGACCTGATAGTGAGCATTGCTTTTATCAAGTCTATCTTCCTGAGTATTTTTGTTGATTTTTTCCCTCTTCTGTACTCTTCTAACAGTAACACTTCTTGTCTTAATTGCTTTATAGTTTTCTCTCTTTGATACTTCCATGATGGCATTTGAATTTTCCCTCCCTTTCCCTCACTGGCTGTGTTTTTGTGGTAAGACTTTATCTGTTATTAATTGAGCTGTACAGTAATATATCCTATCTACTTATTTTATATTGCATGGATCTGTATGAACAGTCTTAATTACTGTGTTCATTTGTTTTATCAAACTTCTAACTTTTTGTGTTTTATTGACTTCCTGTAGTCTGTTTCTTTCATTGATCTTAACATGTCTGTCCATCTCTATTGAATCATGCTACTCTTCTCTTAGATCATGTTCTTCTAAACTGAGGGCATATTCTTTGTTCTCCATTTCCTGTGGGCATTCTACAGAAAGTTCCAGAGCTTCTTCCTCTGCCACATTTTTTTCAGTTTCATCCTGTATCATCTGTTGCTCTTTCATATGGGAACTCAATAGCCTATCACTCCACAACATTGACTGTGTCAGAGTTGCCACAGTTTCTTGTCCTTTCTCTTGCTGTGCAACTCCAACTGAACTTTTGTACTGGTTTCCTATGGTAGGCTCCAAAGTATTTTCATGTGGCAACTGATCAGATGTTTCCCTCTACACTTGGTTCTCCTTAATTTTGGGATCCATTGCTCTAGCCTGCTGTGATGTTATCAGAGTTAGATTTTCTACATTGAGTCCATCACTTCACAGGTAACCCATAACATCAGTTTCTCTTTCTTTAACTTCTCCATTACTAATCCTCTTTTCTACTTTTCCTCTTTGTTTTCTTATTTTTTGTATTGTAAAATTCTCCATATCCAGATGCCTTTGCCTGTATTTCTCTTCAAATATCTCTGGTGCTGCTCTTTTTGTATTGATCAGTTTTGCTTTCTCCTTTGCATAAATATTGTACCATATTAAATCTCATTTTCTTTCCCATGCCCATATTTCTCCTTCAGATGTCCCCTGCTCCTCCTGTTTCTCCTTACTTAGGAGACTCATTGTTCCATTATACTGTGATATAAAAATAAGTTATATACTCACCATTATGTTAAAATTGTGCTGTCCATTTTCATTTTTCCTCACACTGTGGGTTCAGATTTGAACCTCGGATCAGACTCAGCTGCTTCTATAGCTTTAGGATCCGACTTTTTAGCTCCTCCCTTACCCATAATGCCCCTGTCCGATGAAAATTATCATAAGACAGGAAGAAGATAAAATCAGGAGCTCAAAAGGAGCAGTGGTTTCTGAAACACCTCTGTAAGTCTTTCTAGAAAGGATAGGGGCATATATCTCAACTGTATAGATTTTCACAAAATGTCCAGATTTTTGCCTCATATTTTTTGTCCATTTTTCATAAAATTTTTTTTTTTTTGGCAAGTTAGTGGCAAATAAAGATTAAAGTTAGAAAATAATGACAGACAATTGAGTTTCAGACTTCTTACCCTTCAGAAAATCCATGCTAATGCAAAACATTTTATTCTATCAACTTTCTAAGTTTGTAAGAGCAATATTTAAAACTTTTCCCTATTTTTGGGCCTTTGACCCACTTTTATTTATGCCTTTGTCCAGATTTCATGCTCTAAGATGTTGAGAGGTATGGATAGGGGGATGGGGGGGAAGGTCGTGGAAGAATGAAAATGGGCAACACTGATGGAATGTTATGATAAGTACTTAACTTCTTCATCTGATGTTGTCATTTACATTCATTCCTCAACATGTGGGCCACTGTTCCCAGCTACATATCTCTTCAATGGCCTTCATGGAAGGATGTTCCAGAGCACTGCAGAACCAAAGGATGCTCTAGATCTGGATACAATATCCAACTTGTAATGTGTAACAAAAGTATGATTATATGCCCAGGAGGTGGCTGCACAACTATCATCAATAGATACTCTAGACCAAAAAGCTTCTGAGGTGGACATTGTCCTAGTAGAATGTGCTTTCACATGTCCAGAAGGTGAGATACCTTTAGCAGGAAACACAAAGTTGGTCATATTTTCCGAAGACCTGTGGACTCTGTCTTTGTGGAAAATCAAATACGGCAATTTGGGAGAAAGCACTTCTAATTCTGAAATTCTCCTGGTGGAGGTTATAGCCACCAAGAATATGGTCTTCCATGATAAGAATGTAAAGATTTACTTTGGCAAAAGGTTTGAAGGGAGAGCGAACTATAGCTTGTATGACCATAGTTAAGATCCCATGGAGGAGTGAGTTCTTTGAAAGGGGGTCTAAGCAAGAAAGTACCTCTGAAAAAGGCCTTGCACAATTTCAAAGAAGCCAAGTGTCACATCTCGTGTATTCAAATGAGACACTGAGGCATGGAATGCATTCAAGTCATTTATTATACAAACACACATCAGGAGCTGTAGCTTGTACATATACTTTGAACTTCATATGCTTATTGACTGTCTCATTACTTCTAACACACTCACATGTGCATTTCCATTCAAGCTTACATTCACACTGCCTGACTACACAAAACGGCACTGATCTAGCATGTGCTCAGTAACTTAATATGCATGCGCTATCTAGCTACAGTGGCTGACTAGGTTCAATATACACACTGATCTATACCCTCCTTCTTTAATTTTGTTTGACAATGCAAATATGAGAACAAAGACATATTTAAGAGCTAAACATAATTTCAGCATTTCAACAACAAAAAAAAAACTAACTTCAAGTCCAAGTCACTGTGTATTTAGTATTCAGTTTGCAAATTCTACCTGATCTAGTTACACAGAAATTCTGACTGGGTTTAGCAACAGGGACAGTCTCTGGGGATTCTTTCAAAACTGGAACATCAGGGTTTACATCAAGGTTGTTTGAAGAAAGCATACTGTCCTTTTCAATTCAAACAGTTGATGAGTCATTCTAGAAATTAGAGTCATCGGTACAGATAATTTGCTGCATCACTGGTTCAGAGACAAGTAACTTATGTCTACAATTCCTTCTGAAGTCCATTCCTTCAGATTATATGATGTAAGATCTCAGTTCCTCAGAAATGTTCTTCACGATTTTCACTCACTGACTATTCCTGAGGAGGGATCAGGGCAAAAATCCTGCTGCATTTGTCATTAGTAGGGAATGCAAACAGATCACAGCGAGGTTAACCCCATTTGATGAAGATCAAATTTGCCACAGACTGGTTTAGAGACCACTCGTGAGGCATCAGAATGGTTCTGATGAGCCTGTCCTCAAAAATGTTGGATTTCCCCAGAATGTGTGGTGCTTCTTGAAAGCAGTTGGAGAAGTTCACCCATTGCCAAACTCTCACTGCTTATTGACAGATGGGGGTTAAGATCTAGTTCCCCCTTGTTTGCTGATGTACCAAACTATGGACATGTTGTCTGTTTGAAGGCTTGCAGTGCTAGGAGCACCGTTTTCATCTCTAGGACAGTTATATGCAGATTGGTCTTCTGTGTCAACACGTGCCTTGAACAAATTCATCCCAAGTAATGCTCCTCCCCATCCTAACTGAGATGCGTCTGTGGTCAACATGGTGATGGGTGGAGGAAGAATAAATGGATATCCAACCTCGACATCCCTCGAATGAAGCCACCATGAAAGGGAATTTTTGTGCACTCAAGATAGCTTGATGGGTTGATTCAAAGGATAACTGTGTAACAACCGTTGTATAGCTAAAGTCCACTGAAGAATGTATAGTCAAGCTGTAGGAGTCAACATTATTGTGGCAGCCATTGAACCTAGCAGTTTGAGAATCAATTCTGCAGGTGGTGAAGGGATGGCTAGTATTTCCCTAATATGAAATCTGAAGGATAGAATTCTTTATTTTTAATTTGTTTTATTATGATTTTTCAAAACAATAATCATTTAAACATTTGAAAATAATACATGCACAAAGTATATACAATTTACAGAGCCCATAACAAATTTATACTTGCATAAAAACATTAATATTTTTCTAGTAAATTATGTAATTTCTGCCAAGCTATTAACTGATGAGTCACATTCTTTGTTCTCACTTTTATAGTGAGTATTTCATTGTTACAAACTGATTTAGCTAAGCAAATAAATTCATTATCAAAAGAGATAGTAGACTTTGTTTTCCAGTTTTTGGTGATGACTTTCCTTACTATGGTTAAAATACTCCAAAGAAGAGGTATCTGTGTTGCTGGGATGACTTCTAGTACAGGAGCATTAAATAATATGAGGGAATCTGTGATGGTACAATTATCTGACCACAATGCTTTGCAAAAATATTTGAAATTTGACCAAAAGGGGACAACTATTTTACATTCAATAATAATATGTTGCCAATCAGCATTAAGGGCTATCTTACACCTCCAGCATTTTGTTTCTGTATTGTATATAGCTGAATCCTTATGGGGTGTTAATTTGGTGTAGGAATTTCTATGTGAATATTTTCCAGTACGGGGACAATGTTGATTTCGCAGCTGACTTCCAGACTAGTGTTTTATTCTTGTCTAATAGTTCATCTTTATTAAATGTTGTTGAATATAACCAGAAAGACCTATCGTAAGAAATACGTTTGCTTATGATAATTTTATAACTGGATGCTAACGAAGATGTGTTTTCAATTGAGTTACTCTTAGTGTTAATGAGAAGGTCCAGAATTTTAGGCATATTGTTTTTTTTTTTTTGTTCGTTGGATGTTACTTTAAGTTTTTCATGAATGAATTCTTTACATGTTTGTAAGTCAACTATTGTTTTCTATACTGTATTTGACAATCACATAATCTGCAGAATGTATTTAATTTCCTGTCAGAAATTGCTGCCAGTAAATGAGTCTGTTCTCTTTTAGTTCAATCGTTTTTCTTGTGTTGTATGATATTAAGCATCCACATGTATATGCTATCAGGAATAATATAACTGGTAGATCTTTATGTATGGAATTAGAGCTAAGTCTTTTAAATATTAAAAAAAATTGGTTTATAAATGGAAAGATAATTTATTTGTGTTTATCATTTAATATATATTTTTTATAACACATATGACTATCAATTTTTTCAATGGCTCAATTATAGATTTATTATTTTTGTATTATCAAGGTTTCATGAATTGATTTCCAGCATGAGGTATAAAAGGAGTCTAGTCACATGTAAACTAATTTAATTATTGCTGATTTAATTAATATATATATATATATATATATATATATATATATATATATATATATATATATATATATATCACCCTCTTTCCAACTTAATGCATGGCAATGTAGACAGTGACTAGCATTTTTTGATGCCACAAGAACTTTAATAAGATGGAGTTAATTTTTATGACTTTTATGGGTGAAGTAATAGTCATTGGCTAAAAATAAAATTTTTGGTACTATTATCATTTTAATTAATGTTTATCTTCAAAAGTAAAAATAATTTATTCCAAGAGTCTATCAATTTTATTATTATGTTAAGTGCTGATAATTAGTTGATATAGATTGTTTATATGTGGATTCAAAGGTGATTCCAAGATATTTTATATATGATTTTTCCCAGTTGAAGTTTCCAAATTAAGTCAACCTATATGCTATCTGTTTGTTTATTAGTAGTATTTTGTTTTTTTTTTATGATTAAATGTTAGCCCTGATAGTTTTTCAAAGAGATCCATGGACTTAATTAAATGTTCTAGTGATGTTTCAACATTTCCATTAGTGATTAGAATATCATCAACAAACAGCCAAATTTTAGGAGAGACATTTTCAGTTAATTTATGTTTATTTTGTCTTAAAATAATTTGCAAATGATTGTACAGCAAGTGCAAATAATAGGGGGGGGTAACATACATCCCTGCTTGTTGCTTTTAATATATTAAAAGGACTGGAAATGAATGAACATATCTTTAGATATGCATAAATCTTTTTGATTAATTCTATGAATTCATTGGAAAAGTTGTATTCCTTTAGTATTGTAAACAAATAAGACCAGCTTATACAATAAAAGCTTTGTCCATATCTAGATTTATTATGGCTAATTCATTGTTGCTTTTATTTACAAAGTCAATTAAAGAAAAGAGCCTTATTATATTGTTATGAACTTTTCTACTGATTATAAACCTTGTCTGATCTTCATTTACTTAGTGAGTATTGAGTATAGTCTTTTAGCTAGAATAGACGTAACAATTTTGTAATCAACATTTAATAGAGATATGGGATGATATAATGAACATAAGGTAGGATCATTGCTTGGTTGTAATATAGGTGTGATAAATGAATACATCCAAGAAAGGGGTAAATTAGCTGTTACTTTCTCAAAAGTGTTTAATAGGATTTTTAAAATGTTATCAGGCATTAGCTTATATAGTTCTGGAGTTATTCCATCTAGACCTGGTGCTTTATTTAGCTTTATATTTTTTATTTTAGTTCTTTAAAGGAAAGGGGCTTCTCTAATTTAAGTTTTTGGTCTTTTAATATTTTTGTTGTATATTTTATTTATTTCTTTATTCACATTTCTTTACTCGGTAGTGTCCAACTGGGCCAGAAGCCCATTTTCAGTGGAGATCCAGGGAGAAAAGCTCCAACATGTAATTTACAGCAAAATAGCAGGGAACAAATACAGCAATGAAACAAATACATGATACAAAAACAGAACTAAAAAATTGGATGGATGCGAGGTAAGAAGAAGAAAAAAAGACAGACAAGTATTTTACAAGGTGGTGAGGTTGAAAGAAGATGAATAGACAGGCAAATAATGACATATTGTCACAATAGGAGAGAAATAGACAAGTAGAAACTTGTCACATAAGAGTATAGATTGGTATGTAAAAAAAAAGTAGATCTAGTTAGAGAAAAGAGTGGGTGTGATTAGCCTGGTACTGTGCAGGAGCACAACCAATGACTAGTGAGATGCTCTTTTAGAAGTGGTTTGAATTTGTGAGTATTTGGATTTTGAAGGATGTTTTGTGGTAATAAGGTCCAGGTTTTGGATATTTTATTAGAGTAGAGCGAGTCTCCATATTGGTTATTGGATTTAGTTACATTAAGAATTAATTTGTCAGATGATCTATGGGACCTAAGGTTTTATTAGGTTGCACTAGGTCAATGAGAGCAGGGCAGTTGTTGGGCTTATGAATGATACTGCGGGCAATGGTTCGTTAGTTGAGAGATAATAGGGCCGGTAGTTCAATCCAACTGAGTCTATCTAAAATGCAACTACTACTTAAAATTGGTTTTATTTTATTAATTTCATCATAGCACTTGTTAAAGCATTTTAATATGTTGTTCAAATCTGTGACTTTCACTACTTTATCCTTTTCTTTATATACAATATCTTTAATATGATTTGTTTATTCATGTTTTTTTATCTGATTGCTATCTTATATAAATGTTTGGGGTTGACTGAGTATGACTTTAGTTTGAGCTTTTCTAAGTTGATAGTTGTCTTACATTTTAGGATCTCTGTATATTTCTTAAGATTTTTGAACTGGCATTAGCAATTTTATCATTGAGTTTGAAGCTTAGTTTTGTCAATTTCTGTTTGAAGTGCTGTTAACTCTTTGTCCCGCTCTTTCCATTTTGCAATATAACAGTTTTTAATTTTGCCATATAACACAACTTTAAGCATATCCCAGAGTATGGATTCAGAAACTTCCCCATTATTGTTGAGCTCTATCAACGGATTGATTTTTCAAGAACCGTTCTTGAAAACCATTTAGCTTTCTTATATATGCTGATATTCTTTAGCAGTAGAGTAGATTAGTTGGGCTTAATGATAATTTAAAAGTAATAGCACTGTGATCGGACAAGTATGAGAAAATCAATACCTCAACTATCTTTGAATACAAAGGATTAGGTACTAAAACTTTGTCTATGTTTGTCTGGGTTCCAAATCTGTAAGAGAAATGGATACATTTCAATGAAGTTGGTAACTGTAAGTCTGATATGTTTCTCAAATTCATACAGTTAACATAGTTATTTAATTTTTTGCTACTGAGGTAATTTTTTTATTATTTGTTGTTTCTTTAAGAGATAAAATGCAATTAAAGTCTCCAGCAAATATCATACCACCTTTGGAATGTAAGGTTATAATATCAAGGTATTTTTTGACTGCATTCTCTTCTATACCCGGTATCCAGTGTACATTTATAAGAGTGTAGAATGTTTTCCCAAGTCCTAACATACAATGTTTATCTGAGTAAGAGTCTATAATTTCAGGCAGACCTAATTTTTTTTCCATAAAGTTAAAATACCTCTTCTTTTGGATTCATACTGTGATCCAACCAACATTGACGAGTCTCACAGTAATAATCTATTTACATCTTTAGACATTAATTGGGTTTCTTATACAAAGATTATGTCAAATCTACACAGTGTTAAATATTTATTTAGACTACTTCTCTTTAATGGATTATTTTGCCCATTAACATTCAGTGAGATACACTTGTATACAGTCATTATTTAGTATGCAGTTTTCAAATTCTGTTTTATAATTATTTTGAATGATGTTCATTAACATAGAATTAGAAGTACTTGTTATGGACAGAAATAAAAAAGTTAAAGTGGTAACAATAAAATACGAAACATTTATAACCTTCAGAATAGAATGTTTTATTCCAGGCCTGATGAATTTCCCATTCAAGCTTCTTTCTAACCAGACCATGTCACCTTCAGACACAATATTGCTACTGCTTTTAACTTACAACCTAATAATTGCTTTATAAATATTACAAAACATTTGAAGAAGATATTATTTACATATAAAGAAGCACAAATTAGACAACAAGCTTATTAAACAAAGAGTTTTCATCATGGAGAAATCATTTTCAGTTTGCTTACAGTAGTAATAACTATGTGTATGGTACATGTTTTGCTTGAATTATTAAGTTATAAAGTAATAACATATTTTAAAAAATGATATAATTTAACTATAGTTTTTGTAAAATTCATGTTTTAAGAGTACAGGACTTTAAAGTACCACTTTGTACTTTGGGTTAATGCACAACCATCACTCACCAAAAGTTATACTTCAAATAACCACACAGTAACCAGTCTATTCATAAAGTAATCAGTAATATTAGTTGTCTGCCAGATAACTAAATACATTATCATTTCTTTAGATAAGATGTGGGTGGTACACTTTTGTTAGAAAATATTCTAGTTCAGGAACATTAAATGAGTTAACCTCATCACATTAAAAAACATATGTGCAGCTTTTCCCAATGCAAAATCAACATTTCATCTGCTGCTTTTAAATTAATGTGTGGCACATCTTGCATATAACGTGGTAATATATTATTTTCAGAAGAGAAATGAGAACAGTGTGATGTCTATTCATTAGAACTCAATCTAACTGCAGTTTCAGCAGGGTTGCATCTGTATGTTACTTTTAAACAATGAACATCTTCTAATTTATAATACAGCTGTAGCACATATGTTAATAAATCAGATATAGCTGCTAATACTTTGTTGTTGAATATTTCGGCTTTTCCCGGTTAGGGGTCGCCACAGCGGAACTTCAGTCTGCTAATGATTGGTAGTTGGTTTTTATGTGCTGTGTTACCAGCCCTGACGCACAACCTTCAACGAAGGTACGCCCATTCACGCATGTCTCCATGCAGAAGACGCTCTAGCTGAGAATCGAACAGGACAGCGTCTTACTGTGAGGTGACAATGCTACCGCAGCACCACCACCGCAGGTATATAGCTGCTAATACTATTTTACCATTATTTCAGGTTTATACTTCCCAAAAGGAACAAAATATAAACTTGAAATAATGGTAAAATAGTATTAGCAGCTATATACCTGCGGTGGTGGTGAGCTGCTAATACTATTTTACCATTATTTCAAGTTTATATTTCCCAAAAGGAACGAGTTAGGATTGAAATTGATACTATAACATAATGTTATAGTAAAAAACTACAAATGGTGTTACCCTATAAAGTGCCTTTGTGTGACATTCATATGTTTCCCTCTTATTATTCATACTTAGAATGAATAAATAGTTTAAACTGCTTCTTTATTTCAATTTAACATAAACCTTTTAGTATAAAATGTTTTACTTACAGTATATATATTCAAATACAATTGGTAAAGTCATTCAAACAGCTTTAAAATGGTTCATTTTAGTTGTCTTCATATTTCCCATGCAGTTCCTGTATCAGACATGTCAAAGTTTACAGAATACTTCCTTCCCAATGTGCAAGCATTTTCCTGTGAAGATGGAGTGCTGTTTGACAATGCAGAAGCTCGAGCCCTTTAGCTGATTCTCTTTGAAGTGATATAGCAACAAGACTTAAACTATTTAATTAGAGTTGTAGTTACAAGATTTATTTGTCTCCAGTTTTTTTTTTTATTTTCTTTAACAGACCAGTCACTCCTTGTAGCTTGCCTTTCCAAAGATGTACTTATATCGATGTCTTCAGCAGAAGTCAGTATATTCTTTTTTGAACAAAAGAAGCAGCATCTTTTAAGTTGTCAAAAGTTTTGGTTCCTTCAGGCAAAGAGAGTTTAAGACTTGCTGGAAAGATTAGATAGGCCTTGATTCCAGATTTTTTCAATACTTTTAATAGAGGTATGCAGGCTTTTCATCTTGAAATCACTAGAGACGAATAATCATTGTCAAGTCTGACCAGAGAATTCAACAATTTTCAAGGGTGCAGTTGAACATGCTGTTTTCAGAACAAGATCTTTATCCTGAGTAGAAATGAATGTAAGTATGATAGATCTAGGTTTTTTTTTTTTTTGTGGGAACAGAAACCAGAGATCTATGAGCTCTTTCAATTCCAGGGGAAAGACCTTCCATGAGATTAAGTATTTTTGGAATCGAGGATGTTAAAAAGTTTATCATATTGTCATCTATTTGTTCATGGACTCCATATATTCTATTATTTGTTCTTGCCCTGTTCTCCAAGTTGTCAATTTTTTTCTATGAGTTTGTTGTTTTATTGTAAGATAAAGTTGATGTTGTGCTCCCATTCTGACTGTCTACCATCAATGGCTGTAACAGAGTCTTCCAGAGCTGATATTTTGTGTTTTTTGTTGTTTAATAACATCATTTATTAGTTCTATTTGTCTGATACAGTCTTCTTTTATTTTGTCTATTTTTGAATCTAGTTTGTCAGTTTTCAAGGATAAGTCCTGGATGTTTAAAATAACTGACTGCAGCTCTTCTTTTCATTGAATTTTCTTGTGTGACTGCCTTGAATGATTCATGTTCTTTCTTTGGTAATTTCCTCTTTATATTATGACAGGAAAATATATGACTTATTTGTAGATTTTTCCACCAACATAATTCACAGAACTTCTACTTTGATAAATTAGCACTTTTAGGAGGTTTCTGATAAAAAGGACAAAATATTCTTGTCAAAAAGATGAATGAAGCAGATCAAAGAATCTGTGCTGCTCTCAGCTTGCCATTTTCAAGGATAGAATTCTGTTTGAAGGTAAGAGGGCTAGGCAACTGAGTGTGTCTAGCAGGGGCGGCTCATGCTATAGGACTGCAGTCCTCCCACCTGTAGAAAAATAAAATGAAAAGAATAAAACTTAAAAACAGTCCCCCCAACATAGAAAGAAAACCAAAAAAATTCACGAGTCCCATAACTCCACGCATGCGTGCTTGGAGTTCCTGGTACTCAGAACTCCAAGCACGCATGCGTGCTTGGTACTCAGAACACTGAGTTAGGCAGTCCGGACAGGGATCTCCACCCTGGCAGCCCAGAAGTCTGTGCGGTGATGACTGCACAGACCGGAATGTCACCAGACTGCATCGCTCGCAGGCTGGAGGTTCCAGCCTACTCCCATAACGTTTCGCTGGGAAACAGCTTGCGCAGGCTGCTACAGAGGATGACAGTGTTGTTGGGGTGGGGAAACAGTTGCGTGGGCTGCTACAGAGGAAAGGACACACAGAGTTGCTGGGGCTGCTACGAACGGAGTTCGATCCGATCTATGGAGGGAGAACTAACGGAGTTGCTGCTATGGAGGTGGGGTGCTACCAACAAGTGTGTGTGTGTGTGTATGTGTGTGTGAGAGAGATGCCCCAGTTGCTACATACAGGTGGCTAGAGAAAACACATGGTGGTGGGTAGAGAATACTCAGGCTTGAACCCTGTACCTTGTGTGCAGGTAGTAAGGGCCTGAATTCCATACCCACCACCATCTGTAAAAAATTTGCAGATTTTTGCATCATATTTGTTCTGTTCCTCATAAAATCTGTGGTTTCTGTATGCTTCTTGTTGCTAGCAAAGTCAGTAGTGCAGAGGTGCACTGGCAGCATTGTTGCTGACAGCTACAGGTTCTCTGGTTTGATTCTTGGCTGGGGTGCTTTCTGTGTGGAGTCTGCATGTCTTCCCTTCTTACAAAGACGTGTCTGGAGTGTTTCTCCCTGCTCTGCTGAAAATTGGCTTTTGTTCCAAGTCAGACTTTCCTGGTTAAGAAATGTTAAATAAAAATAACAGGCATTTGAATTTCAGACTTCATATTCTTCAGAAAGTACATACATTTATAACATGGATATTTGAAATTTGTCCTTATTTTTCGGACTGTATTCCCCCATTATTGGCTTAGTCCAGGTTTTTTGTGCTAAGGTTGAGAGTTATGATGAGAACTGAATTCACTGAATATGTTTGGGGGCTGTATTCCCCCATTGCAGGCTTTGTCCATGTGTTTTTTGCTAAGAGGTTGAAAGGTATGGTGAGAACTGAATATGTCTGGGGGATGTATTCCCCCATTATTGGCTTTGTTCAGGTGTTTTGTGCTAAGAGGTTGACAGCTATGGTGAGAACTGAATTCTCTAAATGGTAGTCATTTAAGTTTCAGTCTTCCTCTCTTTCACAAAACAGCTGATTTGGCATAGTGGTATGTTGCTCTGACTGTTTTGCACAGGGTTCCCCTGGGTTTAAGGCTTGGCAGTGAAATGTGTGGTGGTAACACAGCATTTTATTGTAGCAACTTTCCAACATTATACAAGCAATGTTTAAAATGTGTCCCTGTTTTTTGGGCTTTTGCCCCTCCCCCAATACATTTCGTTTTTTTCCAGATTTCTTGTGCTGCAAAGTTCAGAGACACAGTGGAGTGTCAAGCAGATTTTACAAGGAGCTGAGAGCTGCAGGGGAACAAAAGTTTAGTACTGCTTACGATGAGTCTACTTGCATTGTTAATAGCACAACATGTAATGTACTTGCTTTTGATGCAGAAGGCTGTGGGTTCTACTCCCACAGTAGGTAGATGCATTGCTGATACTGCACGGTGTTGTAAATGGGGTGGATGCTGCAGTCCTTTTTGGCAAAGGTACCTAATAACTATGAACCTGTCAGTTTGCCATCCATTCCCTACTGCGATGTTACTAGCTTATCATTTTTTTTAATGCAACATGGGCAATTTATTCCTCAAGGTCAACAACCACTTTATTTGTAGATGAAACAATGACATATAAAGTTGTTTGCTAGCAGCAACCTCTTCATTAATTACAGATTTCTTTAATGTGGAATTTAGATGACTTTTATCTACAGAGATTGTGCATATTTACTGATACTGGCGGACTGTAGACGTTTGAGTAGACGTTCATGATGGAAATGTAAGTTTAAGTAGACTTTTATGACAGAAATGTTCTGAATTGGGCAGTTTTGTCATTATTGGTGCATGCATTTTGTTTCATTGTTTACTGGAAAAATGTTCAAAACAATAAATGTAAAATGCCCTCTAACAACTGTACTGTATTGTACAAGGAATATAATTTATTAAACTCAGGAAGGTGTATCAAAGAGTATGTGTATGTTTCATGTTCAAGGAGTCTATGATTTGAAAACATCCCAAAGTTAATCTTTGTTTGCCACTGGCAAAATGTATTTTCTTTGAATGTGGGTTTCAATGTTGTTTCAATGAATGTGAGTTTCAAGGGCAGAGAAGTTTTAATGCTAAGTCTATTTTCACTGTCAGACTGCATTGCTTTGTTTAGCAGATATCTATTAGGGTCTGTGCTGTAAAATGCAAAATAAAACTTTCAAATGAAATCCAAATCATCGCAGAAGTAAAGCAGTATGCACATTACAGTGTTTATGGTAAATGGGGTGAAATAACCAAGGAATGGAACATTGGAATGGCTGCAGGGGGGAGGCTCCATTCGACCATGATTTTGTGAGGGGGGGGCAGCAAACTCAGACAGCTCCAGCTGAACTATACCTCTCAACTGTCCAGATTTTTGCAGAATGAATAGATTTTTGCTTCTTATTTTTGGTTTGTTCCTCATAAAATTTGTGGTTTTCTGGCAAATCATTTAGGAATGAAATCACTAAATAATGACAGACATTGAGTTTCAGACATTATAACCTTCAGAAAAATGTATGTTAAAGCAAGACCTGCTATTCTATCAACTGTCTTAAGTTTATACAAGAGCAATTTTTAATACTGTTTGTATGTTCCCCCAATACATTTATTTGGTCTTGTCCAGATTTCCTGCATTAAGAGGTTGAGAGGTACGTGCAAATAAATCACTTTATAGAATAAGGAATATCCAAACCTCTCAACTGTCCCCAGTTTTGGCTCAAAATGTTGCTCTCCCCCTAATAATTCCTCCGCAAAATGGCAATTTTGCAAGAAAACGTGGAGGGTTTACAATTATAAATAACTGTAATGATCAGAGTTATAGATTACTTTTATTTCAGAAATGCATGTAGATGCTCTTATTTTGTCAGCTGCTCAAGTTAACAGTACTAATATTAAAAAGGTGTCCCTTTTCTTTGACAGGTTCCCAGCTGTATTGTGTGGCAATTTTATATTTTTGCATCACGTATTTGGTCTGTTTTTCATAAACTTGTGGTTTTCTGCCAAAATTAGTGGCAAATCATTAAAGATCGAAGTTAGAAAATAATGGCAGACATTTGAGTTTCAGATTTCATACCCTTCAGAAATTTCATACTAATGCAAGACCTACTACTATTCTTTTATCTTTCTAAGTTTATAAGAGAAATATTTAAAAATCGTCCTTATTTTTGGGCCTGTGTCCCACTTCTATGTATGGCTTTGTCCAGATTTCTTGCTCTGAGGTTGAGAGGTATGAGTGTCAGAGCCATCACCATCAGCCAGAGACATTTCAAATTGTGACATACTTGTTGCACCCCACTCCCCCATGTAGTCACTCTAGATATGTCCAAGCAAGGCAAGGAGTAGTTATGCAGTGTAAGTGTGCAGAGTATTCCCCCATCCAAGGTAGACACAAGTACGACAGTGGCTTTTCATCTGTCCTTGATTTTGCAGAATGTTCTTTTTTTTGTCTTATTTTTATACTGTTGATTTATGCTTCTTATTATTCAGAAAATGCATGCTGTCGCAGTGCCCTGTTCATAGATTCATAGGTAGGTACTAGGCTATTAGCCCTAGGGCCTATATAAGCCTAATCAAAAATATACCCTGGCTTTCACCACCCAAGAAAATTATTTTCCTGTGCCCCTGTCGAGCAGAGCCACAGATGTGATCCCTGGGGTGAATTTCCTACTTCCCATCCAATCATCAAGATTTTTCTTGAAGAGTGCTAATGAGGAGCTCTGTTTGACATAGATAGGTAGTCTGTTCCAGAGTATGGGAAGTCTCTGGACAGGAATCTAAATCTCCAGCATGTTCTGTTTATTGTGGTGACAAGGTTTAGGTCCCTAGAGCGTGTAGCTTGGAGAGATTGGGATTTCTTTAAGTGGAGCATGTCCAACAGCTCTGGGTTTGATATAGCTTTGTATGTTAGGCAAAGATCGCCTCTGAGTAGGCGATATGTGACAGAGTAAAGCTGGCATGTTTTTAGACGGTCTGCTTAGGGCATCTGTTTGAGGCCAGTAATCCTCTTTGTGAGGTATTTCTGTGGCCTTTCCAGTTGTTGCAGATGTCTTGTGAGGTACATACCAAAAGGGGCATTGTACTCTATAAAGGGTCTAATAAGTGATGAGTAGAGGAGAACAATGACCTCTTTTTTTCTGGATGAGAAACCTTTTGTGATGAGGTGTGCCACGTAGAAGGATTTCCTGACCACTGTGGTGATGTGATTATCAAAGGAGAGACTACTGTCCACCTGTGCCCCAAGGTCTCATCACATTTTCTGCGTTAAGTAGACTACCAGCTATGTGGTAGTTCATGGGTACAGAGTTTTTACCAAAGGGGATGACAATATACTTTTTGGCATTGAGCCTCAGGCCATGGCTTTGACACCAGGCATCTGTCTCAGTGAGGCCCTTTTGTAGTATGTCAACATCGTTAGGAGTTTCAATTATGGCTCCTAGTTTGCAGTCATCTACAAACTTTGTTAGCCAAAGACCTTCTGTGTTTGACTGTACTTCAGAGAAGTAGATACCAAACAGGAGAGAACCCAGGACTGAACCCTGTGGTACTCCACTTGTCACTGGTCTGAAGTCGGATTTGGAGTCTGCTACTTTCTCAGTGTGGGTTCTGTCCATGAGCCAGTTGGCAACCCATCTTGTGACATAGGGATTTATACCTAGTTTAGTGAGCTTATTTATAATTCCAGAGTGGGAGATGGTGTCGAAAGCCATGGCGAGATCTATATAAGCTGTGTGAACCACTTTACCCTCATCTATGGCTTTGGTGACTGCTTCAAAGAAGTCAATCAGGTTTAGCAGACATGATCTACCTTTTACAAATCTGAACTAGGTAGGGTCCAGAGTTTGGAGATTACTAATGTCTTTGTTTATGAGTTCCATGATGATACGTTCCATGGCCTTGCAAACCAGGCTCGTCAGGCTAATGGGGCAGTAGTTCCCGGGGTCCGTCATGGCTCCCCCTTTGTGGAGTGGGATAACCATCACAGTGCGCCATTCAGTGGGCACAAAGCCTGAGGTGAGGCTATGATTGAACATGGTACTTAGGTAGGGTGCCAGTTCATTCTGTAGTTCATGTAGAACGCAGCCTGGGATATTGTTTGCTTTGTGTTTAAGTAGCAATGCTTTAATGACCATCCGGTAAGCTTGTCTGAGATTGTAAGATGCAAGCAACCTTTAATAAGCATACTGTTAAATAATTACCCACACCAAAAGCCTTTTTGTTGTTGCCATGCAGATAATATTTACATAACTAGATAATGCACAAGCCTTAGGTATTGAAATGCATATGACAATATTTGTAATAAAGGACATGATTACAGTATTTTCAGAAGCTCATTACATTTGTTGGAGTTTTGCAGTCATCTTTGCAGGCTTTACCTGTAAACTAAACAAAATGCCAATCTATCATGTGTGGTCCATAACCTGTGCAGTAATCCTTTAAGCAATTTATCTTGAGCTTGTTTCTTGTTTGCTGTTCATTTTTTACTTTGATCATGTTTTCCCCATGAAACAAGTAGATAGTTGTTGTCAGGCAGCAGGTCTTGTTTGGATAAGAAACATTTTTACAAGTGGGGGTATCACAGAGATTTCTATTTTCAGCATGTTACTTGGCACTTTTATAAAGCTGAATATAAGTTATAATTAGAACTGCAGTGCAAGGAGAAGCTTGTTTTTATTTATACTTGATTTTGATTAGTATTCCAGTAATGTATTTAAAAAGTAATTTATTTTTTCATGCCTCACAACCTTTTTCTTTCCATATAGATATTAAATAAGCTGTCATGTAGCCAATGCATTGAAATATTTTTTCTTCTACACTCATTTTTGTCTTGATTGGATTCTCATAATAATGGTTTGGCACATAGGGCAGCGTATTTAATTAAAGTTCCAGTTGTGTTTTTGAACATAGCTCCACCCCTTTCTAGTTGGCCAGACCCCATTCCCATTGGCCCCACCCATTCAGCTGTCTCCTGCAGCCCCCCTTTAATTTGAAGTCACCAGCCGCCATTGGTGTCTAGTCAAGCTCCTATAAAATCTATCATTTGAATTGGTTTTAGTTGAGACTTCTTAGTATTTATTGTGATTCCTACTGTATCTGCTAGGTAAAGCAGATAATCACTGGCTGGAAGGAGTAGATGCCTGGCTGATGCAGTCAGAGCCAGTTGTCTAGGTCTCGGGTGAGCCATCACTACTGCCATGCATTTGGTGAACACCCCAGGGGCTATGGTGAGACCAAAGGGCAGAGCTCTGAACTGATAATGACTGGCTCCCAACCAGAAGCAGAGAAACCTATGAGAGTGCCTATCCATTTTGATGTGGTAGTATGTGTCCTGAAGGTCTGTTGAGCACATCCAGTCATCTTTTTAAAGGAGAGGTAGAATGGACTGTACCGTGACCATCTGGAATTTTGAGTTCTTTATGGACGTGTTTAGAAAGGTTAGATCCAGGATTGCTCTCAGGTTCCCTATCTTTTTTGTCACTAAAAAGAATCTTGAGTAGATTCCGGATCCTGTTTGGTTTGGTGGGACATTCTGGATGACTCTTTTCATCAGCAACTTTGTGATTTCTTGTGCTGATAAGTCTCCCTGATTGGGTGGAACATCTGGGATATTTTTCTTTGGAAAGGGAGTTCTGACAAAAGGAATGTTATATCCTCTGGATATGATCCTTTGCACCCAACAGTCATTTGTAATGGCTAGCCAGGCACTTAGGTGCAAGGACAAGTACCCCCTGACTGCCTCCAAAAAGAGAAAGTTGGGCAACTGTTCAGGAGTGTTGAAAGGGTCTGTCCGAGAATGAATCTCAAGATCCTTGGTTGTGCGGACCTCCTCTGCTTCTTGGGTAGCATCTACCAAATTGGCTATTTCCCCCTTTACTTCTAGGGGAAAACTCTCCCTCTGAATTCTGGAAAGGACCTTGTTATTTCTTGAACCACAATTTTATACCTCCATGTTGGTTCCTGGAAAACAATCCTTGTAGGGTAGAAAATTTGATTACCATGGCAGACAAGGTTTTCCCATCTTTTCCACATAGAGAGAGGGTGTCTTTTATGGGTGGTCCAAAGAGTGATGATCCATTAAAAGGAACATTGATGAAGGATGCCTTGAAAGGTTTCACAAAGTCACACCCAACCATGTCTCCTTATGGAAATGCCTGAACCAGCAGCCCTTAAGGAACCCTCAGCAGTGTGAAAATGAACCTAATGGACACATTAGAGATGGACTTTAGGGTGGCCATTCTTGAGGAAAAGGTTTTCTGTTCCTCTTGAGACATAGACCCTGGAGCAGTGCTGGAGAGGTCCTTTAGTAAGTCCCTCTGCAACCTGGTAAAGTGGGTCAAATAATTTAGTGATTGCAGTGCGAAGGTTGCTGATGCATAAATCCATTTCCCAAATCTGTCCAATGCCCTAGACTCCCAGTTAGGGGGATGGACAGTGGAGCTCTGTTCAGCTAGTTCCTTCTTAGTGGCTGCCTCAACATCCATGGCATCTAGGGGGGTACCTTTTGTCCAGTGTTGCTTGTCAGTAGGGGCACTGAGAATTTTGTTAGCTCTTTTTGGTATGGGCTCCATGGGGTCTGGCTCCTTCCATGCCCTGTGGGAAACAAGGTCATCCACAGGAGGGGTCACAATAGATATAGATGGGTCAGACCCAAAAGCTTCCAAGAACACAGACTCCTCCGAGGAAGGACTTTGGGTAGACCAACCACTTCTTTGGTGTAGGATTTCAAGGATGTCTTCAAAGGAGACATCATGAGGTGGAGATTTTGGGGACACTTCCCCTTCATCAAAGTCCATGTCTTCTGTTAAAGATTCCTAAGGGAGAATCAAGGTGCCTTCTCTTATACAGTCTCTTTCAAGGGACCTCCTCAGTAGGATGCTCCAGGGAGGTGCCAGATGAGAGGGGGAGCTCCGCTGGGAGAGATGCTTAGAAGCTCTTATGGTCTGGCTGTCCCTGAGGTGAAGGATGAGCAGGCTCAGGTGCAGAAGTCAGAATAGGAATAGGATTTGAAGGAGGTAGAGTCAAGGTAATGCTCATTTGGGAGAACACCCTCTTCACCACTTTGAATGTAGAAGGACCCAGAGATGTCCCAAGCACTCCCTGTAGAGCTGGAGCTCTCAGACCAGATAGCTCAGAATCCTCATGGATCCCATGCCTCAAAGGGGATGCTGGAGCTGAACTGTCCAGCTCCGAGGCTCCTAGGAAAAGCAAAAGCTCCAAACACTTTGAAGCCAAGGACATTCCCTCAGACTCAAAGCTGATGCTTTGGATCCGAGATCTGTCGTGCTCCACCAGGGTCAGAGATGCTTGGATCAGAGATGTCATCGGAGCCAAGGAATGAAGAGCCATCAGATCCGATGTATCGACTCTGGTAATGTCTGGATCCAAGGGCTCTGAAGCAGAAGGTTGGACTGGAGAAGGAGTTATCAAAGGTACAAAGGCAGGATTGTGGCTCACTGATCTTGTGGTGGGCGGAGCAGGCAAAACCCTCATCTGTATCTGCATCCTGAGAAAGACTCTGGGAAGATGTAAGGGACCATGAGGTGGAGTGAGGTCTGGGAGGTTTCTAAGGGGTCAACTGCAGAAAGGGAGCCTTAAGTTTGGAGACACGACTTCCAAGGAAGAACTAGAAGTCCAGTGTCATGGAAGAGTTAGCAATGTCTGTTTCAGATCTGAAGCCAATGAATCTGACAATTTCAAAGTCTTCGCAGGTAGCTCAGTAGTAGCTCTTTTTGGAGACCAGGCAGGAGGGCATTTTCTAAGCTCCCTGGGATTCTTCTCCTTCTTAGTGGGGGTTTGAGCCTGATTCCTTAGAAGATCCAGCTGTAGAGGAAGAAGTCTGAAGGAGAAGACCCATCAAGATTAGTTTATTATGACAATCACTAGTGGCTTGGGCATTGAAACCTGCACAAATGTCGCAGTCTATGTCTAAATGGCTGGGACCTACACAGCACACACATGTAGGCATCAGACTGTGGGATCTTGTGCCCACAGGAAGCACACTTTTTTGAACCTAGGTGGTTTGTCAGATTTTTCAGTCAAGATGAAAAAAAGAACTACAGTATTATCTAAATAAAAGACTTTTTTATAGTGATAGAGAGGAAACGAAAAGGAAGGAACTAGCAACAATGGTAGGGAAGAGTTATAACAGGTGGTATAAAAGTTTGATAGGTAATGGAGAAACCTGAAAATAAAAAATGAGAATGATTTAGAGGGCAAGGAAGAGTAATAACAATATACAAGAAAAAGAAAAAAAATAAGTTTTAGTCTTTAAATACACTCAAAACCCACAGGGAGATAAGAGAGAAAGAAATCCAGACTTGCTTGAAGTGTGGCAAGTGAGATCTGTGGTAATCTGGAGGACAAGGGCATTATGGGTAAGAGAGGAGCTACAGATTTGGATCCTAAAGGTATAGAAGTGGCTGAGATGGATCCAAACCTGAACTCACAGGTTGAGGAATGAATGAAAATGACATCAGATCCTATGTTAGACTTTCTACACTAAATCTTTTGCTTTGCAAGTATTTCATAACTTCAGCTTCTATTTTTTTTAACATCTGCTTTACAAATCTTCTATTCTGCATTCCCTCTTTGTGATTTCATTTTTTTACTGTGAAATTTTCTAGATCGACATGCCTTTGCCTGTGTTTCTCTTCAATTATCTTTGGGGCTTCTTTTTTGTATTGATTAATTTGGCTTTTTCCTTTACATAAATATTGCACTATACCAGATCTCTCTTTCTTTCTCATGTCCACATTTCTTTTTTATACCTTTCAAATCTCTAGATTTTGTCTGTATATTTTCGCACTTGGTCAGTTACTTCTTTTTCCCAATGTCCCAAGGTTTCTTGGTCAATATAATCTAGATCATAAATCTGTTATAGTAATTAACACATTTTTTATTTGGAGCTTCCGATAGATTTTCTTGTGCAAGTATATTTCTTCTAATTTCTCTCTTAATCTTTTTGTATATCTTATGCCTGGAAATTCTGGGCATCTTGCACAATAGTAATAATAAATCATTTCTTTCTTATCCTCAGTAGTCCACTCTATCACATCACTTTTCTGACTTATAAGTTTTTGTGATCTTTGTGGGCTACTACTTCCTTCTACAACAGGGTGGCCATCCTTCCCCTGAGCCTGACCTGGGCCCATTGTAGGAATGTCATTGTATCTTGAATGTCTGGATGTATGAATGTGTAGATGATGTAAAAGATTATTACGTGATTTTAGGAGTATTCAATCAGCACTTCTGCAGAATTATTTGGATAACTTGTTTGGGTGACCCTTAGATAATGCAATGAAATTTAATATTAAAAAACATGTGCTATGTATTTTGGGGAAATGAACCCTAAATACCCATATGCAATGGATGATGAAGGCATTCAGGAAGTTAATGTTGTCATGTCTTAAAATTGACAGTAAGTTAGGTTTTGGTCCACATGTGCTTCATATTGTTAGATGATATTACTGTGAAATGAACAATATTTTTAGATGTCTGAATAGTATATGGTGGATCAATATTTGTGTATAATAGAGTACAGTAGATAGACTGGAAAGAATGGCATTTTACAAGAAGGATACATGGCATGATGAGATCAATTTAAATTGACATTGTTTACATTTAAATATACATCAGTTTCAGTGATTTAATTTTAATTTTTAAATGTATTAAGAATATGGATATTGGGAATATTGTTATTAAGGTTAAAATACATATTCTGAATACTAGAAATAATTATTTTGTTGACAGACATTTTGGTGCATCCTCTGTAAGAAATAATGATTCTCATTGGAGAGTTAGTTTGTGGTGGAATAGTATTCCTTTATCAGTTAGGAAATCTAAATCAGTTAGTATGGTTAATTAATCTAGATAATTTGATGGGTTTTAGAGCATTAAACCCAGCTCTTTATGATGAAAAACCTTTATTCAGCTTGATTACTATAACACTTAACTTTAAACTCATTAAATAAGCATTTTGTGCTATTGTGTTGTACTGAGAAAAAGTTAAACACAACAACCCACAATGGAAACTGAGCAGAAATCAAAATATCAACACAAGGCAGTGGAAGCATCCAAACTAATGTAGGCAATTTATATGTATAAAAGGCTATATCTCAGTCCTCCTCTGAGATTTTATTACAAAACATTCAGGCATTAGTGACAGGGTAGTCAACTATAAAACAGACATAAGACTACTCCACCCTTTGAAGTTTCAGTGCAGCTCAGTGCTACCTTTGAAAACAGTGTTGCAGCTGTTTAAAAGCTTGCCTTTTAGTAACAACTTGTGGCAAATAAAAAGAGTTTCTTTACAACTGTACATCATTTTTACTTTTGTGTAATACCACCTTTGTGCATATACTTTATGGACCTTATTTTCATCCAGTCTTTTGAGTGGATGCCAACTGGAAAATTTGTATAATGTTAGTTATGACAACAAAAGTCCCCTGGAAAAATAGATTTATCATCTTTGTATAAGACATCATATGCCAGTTCCTTCAAGCCAGTTCATAATAAATATTCAGGCCATTCTAGTAAGATATTTGGATATAACATACACTCAAAGATACGAAACTGGTGTGGAAGGCAACCTCAAAAACACCTCAGCTCAGACACAAACCAGAAGAAAACCAGAAGAAAAACGTTTTATTGCACAGAAACACAAAATAAAAAAATACTGAATCCAAGTTAAGCACTTTCGTCTGACATTTACAGACTTCTTCAGAACATAGGCAGACATCAATTCCTTCATTTTAAATACATTTAGGCGCCAAAAGGCTCTTTCAAATCAATCAAGAATTAAAGGTACATGAGCTAATAAGTGTAATCATGACACAAATCCTTCCCCAATGAATACCTATCTTAAGAAATAAATGAATAAATACCATCTAGAATAAAAAGAAGTGGATAAGTAGTACATAATGTCCTAAGAATAATAATACACAAAACTGGAAGAACATAATATAGTATAACTCATAGGGGCTGAATACAACCAAACACATGGTATTAACCTACCAATTGATATTGCTATGTAGCCTAAAAGTAACAATAAAAATAGATATAGATATGATAATAATTAACTGTTGAATATAGAATATTTTAAAAATATTTAAAAATGTTTAAAAATGTTTTAAAAATAGTGGAAATAATAGATGTAATATGAAAATGGATTTGAAGGTTGATGTTTATTTATTTATTTATTTTTGTATTGATATTTGTTTTTATAATAATGAATTGATATTTATTTTTATATTAATGAATTTGTATAAAAATAAGAAGAATAAACTGTTAAAAGTATGTATAAAAATGTAAAAATACTAGGAGAAGATGTGTTTTGATACTTTGAGAGATACTAGGTGAATGTTTAAAAAATATATATAAATGTATAAGTAAATGCAGGTCACTATGCTAACTGCAGGAATGGTTTGATACTGATAAAATCATTGATGCCAGGCAGTCTTGTGGCATCAGAAATAATTTGCCATTT
Organism: Protopterus annectens; assembly: GCF_019279795.1. Classification (NCBI taxonomy): domain Eukaryota; kingdom Metazoa; phylum Chordata; order Ceratodontiformes; family Protopteridae; genus Protopterus; species Protopterus annectens. The sequence continues at coordinate 691,745,490 of NC_056743.1, forward strand.
GCTTTCTTTCATAGCCAATAAAGCTTTTACATCCCCCCCCCCCAAACACTGTTATATTAACCTTGTCAATGATAGCAAATTTAAAATAATGTGTAACACCGTTATTTAAAAATGTGCCTATAAAGAGCATTCTTTGTATCTTTCTTCTTAATACTAAATAAATGCTCATAAATACGTCGTCTTAGATGTCTCTCAGTCTTGCCGATATAAAACGCTGAGCATACTTGACAAGTTGCAAGATAGACAACAAATTTGGTATTGCAGTTTCCTGTCTTACAAAATATACGTGTTTTGTTAAAATTATCCAAAGTAACACCACCTGTTTCATTAATAGTGTGGCACTGGTTACATGAACCGCATTTTGTTGTACGGTTGATCCCCCTTTGATACCTCCCATGTTTGTTTCCAAAATCCTTTTAAGATTCTTGCCTATTTTGTACACAAATTTGGGATGAGTTCCCAATGTCTGGGCCAGATCATTGTTCATGGTGAATAAATTCCAATGATGCCTCACTATATTTTCAATGTACTGAACAATGGGGGAATACATTAACACGCAAACCCTATTGTCAAATCCCTCCTTTGATTTATGAACAGAGGGTGGGACCCCCATTGTTGAGTTGCCCAATAAAGGAAGATATTTGTTACTCCATTCTTTACTGATATATTTAACGGCGTCATTGATTAAGTTAACCGGATATCCCCTCAAGCTAAACATAGACCTAATCAGTTCAAGTTCGTTATCCAAAACAGCTCTTGTGGAGGACATACGGGCTGCTCGAATGCACTGTCCTTTGACAACATTCTTGAAAACATATTTAGGATGATTACTACTAAATTCCAAATAGTCATTGGAAAACGTAGGCTTCCTATGAATGCACGAGGCAAATCAGTCGTCACCATGGCTGACGTAAGTGTCCAAGTAAGCTATACCCTTTTTGTTCAAGTTATATGTAAACTTTAAAAACTCGGTGGAGTTATTAATATATTCAATGAAGGGCACAATCAATTCTTCCGGCCCCTTCCATAGCACGAAAAGATCATCCAAGAACCTTGAATAATAACCAATATGTTGAAAAAATTCACTCTGAAATAGATGGACATTTTCCTATTCGAGCATGACAAGGTTTGCAAATATGGGTGCACATGCAGCACCCATTGCGACACCCCTAGTCTGTCTGAAATATTCATTTTCAAAGTGAATATAATTGTAATCTAATACTAAACCCATCATGTCAACGATGAGGCTGATTCTGTCCCATTCCATATTGGAATATTTCCTAAGGCTGTTACAAAAATACTCCAGTCCAATTTCTTTGGATATACATGAGAATAAATCGATGACATCGATAGTAATAAAGATGAGATTCTCATTCCATAATTGAGATGTTAGATTCCTCAGAAACATCCATGAGTCTTTAATGAGGTGGGGGATGTTGATATATATATGCTTCACCCATCTATCAATAGCTACTCCTAGTGGGAAGGTTTTAGACCTACTACCCGAAATTATGGGTCAAAAGGGGGGGTTTTCCATATTTTTGTGCACTTTAGGTATTCCTATAATTGTGGCTAATGTCGGGAATTCAACTTTCAAGAACTGGTACACCTCATCTGTGATTCTATGGTCAATAACATATTCTTCCACAGCTAAATCAATTATCCTGTGTCCAATATTAACTTCATTAAGGGAAATGGCCTCATAGTTCCCTGATTGGTATAATATGTTATAAATTTCTTTAATATAATCCATTTTGTTATATAGAACAATACCTCCCCCTTTGTCAGGTTTCATAACCCTCACTTCGTTGTTGTTAACTAATGAAAATAAACAATTATGTTCCCCTTCAGTTAAATTGTCTTTCCTGTTCAACATGGCATATTTGTCGTTTTTGTGTACTTTGTAGAGACTATATATGTCCCGACAAACCAATTTCTCGTAACTAGCTACTACCGCATTGTTGCAGGGCATATATGTACTTTTCTTCTTTAATACAACATTTTCACCTCCATTATGTATGTCGTCATTATTATCAAATGCATTATTATTACGTTCATTATTTAATTCCTTATTGACTTCATTACTTTTAAAGTCATTGCTTTTAAATTGTAGGGCTAGATTCAATCTCTGACAATAGAATTTAAATTCGGTAATGATGTCAACTAAATTAAACCTCACAGTCGGTATAAATTTCATTCCTTTGGAAAATAGACTGTAGAATTCATCTGATATATCAATATTTGAATAGTTAACAACTTTAAACACATTGTATGAGCTCACAAACTGATTCTTTTCCACCTGAACAGGTACAACAATATTCACAGCGGGTGTTTGACTGTGAATTGTGTTTGCTGCAACAGGGCAGACATTCACCATACCATTATCGGAACCAGTATTACTTATCTCCTTTTTACATAACTGGGAGTGAATGTGTTTTTCTGAGGGGGGAAAATCTGCCACCCCGAAAATTTACATTTCTGTCAGTATGTCTGTCATCATACCTTTGATATCTATTACTATCTACATCCCTGTGGTTTCTGGGCCAAATATATGCTCTATTATTACTATATAGGTGCAAATCACGAACAATTTTCCTGCTTTTTCTTTGGTATATGTTAGAGGCTTTCTGCTGTGCCAAAGTGAACGGTTTGCTATACAAATCATTCCATTTAGAAAATAAATCATTAGTAATTAGCTCTTGGTTTAAATCATCAACCTCCTGTATTAAACGTGAAAGTTTGTCGTCATTTTTCTTAATCAACATTTTCATGTAACAATAGCCAAAACTGTCAAACATAAGATTGAATTCACTCACCCCTTCATAATCTAAGTCAACCCCATAGGCATCTTAAAGAACCTAATACCCTTAGGTACTATTTTTAAAGACAAACATTTTGTAAAATATGCATTTTCTATTTTAATATTCTTAATAGACAACAGCTTCTTACCTAAAAGATAAATCCTATCTTTAAAGGCAGTATTATCATCCCTACAAAAATTGTCTTTTATAACATGTTGACCATTTATATTGCCCCCATCAACATCCTGCTTTGTAAACTCATAATCATCCTTCATAAAACATTCCAATAAATCATTAATTTCGCTACCTTTAGATTTACTTTTAACATTGGTTTTACTAGAGTTATTAACGTACTGCTTTTTACCTTTAAGCACATTCACATTCCTAAATATATCAGGACTCGAAATATCAATAATGTGTTCAGAAAAGAGTTCAGTACCTCTAGCTTTGTCTATTTGAGTCTTGGTAACGCCTGAATATGTTTTCAGAGGAAGGGGGCATTTAGGACGAGCCCCGAGTCGTTCCGCCTCCTTGTGCGCATGAAAAAAACTGAAATCAAACGTGAAATCAGTGTTGGAATCCTTACTATTGTTCAAAATAATGTCCTTACTTTTACACAATACTCTGTCCTCCTTCGTACTTTTTGTACCTTCTACGTTGGTTATTTGTCCATTTGGGATCTCGAACTGAGAACTTGTTTCGATCAGTGGTACAGTTCCTACATGGGAAACAGGAAATGGGTCACCTACTAAAGATATTTCCTGCTGCTGGTCCGTTCCAGTAGTCGTCTCAACCTTCCCTATAACTGTGAAAGCTCATCCGACTAAATCCACTAACCGAGCCATCTTGGTTTTTAATAGGTTGATCTCCTCCTGCATTTTTGCCATCTTCGTTTTGTCCCATGAAGCCTGAGGATCCTCGATAGCTCCTTCCATCCCCAACAACGCAAATTGAACCACAGCACGGCAACAACGTAAAAGGAAACAAAACTGGTGTGGAAGGCAACCTCAAAAACACCTCAGCTCGGACACAAACCAGAAGAAAAACGTTTTATTGCACAGAAACACAAAATAAAAAAATACTGAATCCAAGTTAAGCGCTTTCGTCTGACATTTACAGACTTCTTCAGGACATAGGCAGACATCAATTCCTTCATTTTAAATACATTTAGGCGCCAAAAGGCTCTTTCAAATCAATCAAGAATTAAAGGTACATGAGCTAATAAGTGTAATCATGACACAAATCCTTCCCCAATGAATACCTATCTTAAAAAATAAATGAATAAAATACCATCTAGAATAAAAAGAAGTGCATAAGTAGTACATAATGTCCTAAGAATAATAATACACAAAACTGGAAGAACATAATATAGTATAACTCATAGGGGCTGAATACAACCAAACACATGGTATTAACCTACCAATTGATATTGCTATGTAACCTAAAAGTAACAATAAAAATAGATATAGATATGATGATAATGAACTGTTGAATATAGAATATTTTAAAAATATTTAAAAATGTTTAAAAATGTTTTAAAAATAGTGGCAATAATAGATGTAATATGAAAATGGATTTGAAAGTTGATGTACATTTATTTATTTATTTTTGTATTGATATTTGTTTTTTTAATAATGAATTGATATTTATTTTATATAGTATTTTTACATTTTTATACATACTTTTAACAGTTTATTCTTCTTTTTATACAAATTCATTAATATAAAAATAAATATCAATTCATTATTATAAAAACAAATATCAATACAAAAATAAATAAATAAATAAACATCAACTTTCAAATCCATTTTCATATTACACCTATTATTTCCACTATTTTTAAAACATTTTTAAACATTTTTAAATATTTTTAAAATATTCTATATTCAACAGTTCATTATTATCATAAAAAAAACTACATTCCCATTGCACACTGTTATACTAATCCCACTAGAAACACACACACTCCACAAGTACAAAAATCACCACTATCAACACTTACACATACATTCTTAACTACCTACCCTAACCTACTCCTAAAACTTCCCAAGAAACTAAAACAAACCACCCTTACAAACTACAAACCTATCTGAATCTCCAAACATAATCACACATTGGCTGCCATCTTTACTACCCTGAAAGCAGTTCTGGTCTTGAAATACTGAAATTCGATATTTCAGTATTTCGAGATTCAGCAGTGGACCCATATATATAGATTATATATATATATATATATACGTATAAATATATGTATGTTTACACACACACACAATATATATATATATATATATATATATATATATACACACACACACACACACACACACATATTCTGTACATTACTTTCACCCACGATTTGATGTCTGTTTTTTGGTGAAGTTCCTGGGATAGGGGCGAAAGCACTTAACCTGTTCTATTAAAGTTTTTTTCACATGCAATGATTTTTTTTCAGTACTTTTCTTCACCTTCCCTGACTGGTGCCTGCATTGAGCATTCTTATTTACTTATAGTTATAATAAAATGCTTGGGTTTAAACCACACTCAAAAATGCTATTCTGCCACCAAGGATTTCACTGCATCTTGGTTTCATCTTACATAACAGCATACCACTTTTTCAGTATATGGAATTTAGGCCTCACCTCACGTGCAGTAATATAAATTTTTTTTAGTTCAGGTGTACTGAGAAGAAAGTCCACATATATTCTAGGTATCACATTCTTCCTGTCTTCTGAGCAGAAGTCAAATAGCATTTCACTGGAAAGTGGGTAACGTGCAAGGCAATGACAATAAAATTCTTCTGAAGCACTATATTTACTTCTAGTGTATGAAAAGGCATATGGCAGTTTTCCCAAAGGAAGTTCATAATAAATATCAGACAATTATAATAAGATAATAGGATGCAGAACTCACTCAAGAATGCCATTCTACCTCTATGAATTTCACTGCTTCTCACTTTTGATTTACACATCAAAACATTGTCTTTGTCAGTAGATACATTTAGGTGTATCCCTATATGCAGTAACAAAACTGTTGCCTTATCTAATGTAAAACTGAAGATGTCATTTGCATTTTTTATAATGAGATATTACAGCACATATATTCTGGATATCAGTTTCTCTACATCTTCTGAGTACAAATCAAATTGTCCTGAAGTGGAAACTGGGAATAATGCAAAATATGCTGACAGTAGCCATTTGAAACATCACATTTGATATATGCATATACAAAGCCATATCTAATTTCCTGTATGTCAGTGATTACTGAAAATTCAGTGAAAACTAATAAAATACTTGTGTCCAATCAACGAAAAATGCTATTCAAATCTCAAGGATTTCATTGCATTCTATTCTTGATTTATTTAGAAGCAGATTGCCTTTTTCAGTTTTATGGATTTTAGATCTAACCCTACAGGCTGTAACAGCGACATTGTCTTGCATGGAAAACATTTATTATTTTTCTTTTTATGTCTGGTGAAATGAAACACAATAAAAATGTAGTGTGGATATGCACTTATTTTGACAACCTGAGTAGACGCTGCATACCCAATACCTACTGGAAAATGAGTGCAAAGCAACTTGGCAGCCTGGCACATTTTAATGGTCACATACCTCTATTGATGGGCAAAATAAGTGCAGGGTTATATTTCTGAAACACTTTCACATTTTCTAGCAAATAATTTTTCATGACAGATCTGGATACTCAGTTATAACCTATCAGGCTGTGTTTTAGGTGCAGAGGTAGTAGAAGAGCTGCGCACTGATTTTCCAGTTCCCAGTAATGCTCTCCATTTTTCCCTTCTGCAATTGCTTACCAGTGCTAGAAAAGCATCACTCAAAAAAGTGTTGTTTGCTCTTATATTATAAAAGTAAAATACACGTATAATTATATATATTGCATATCCCCCATGAGAAAAAGTAAACAAGCGCATGTTTGTTGTAAACTGAATCGAAAGACATTTGCATTAGGGTTACTGTGAAATTATAACAATAAAGAAAAACTTCAACGACAAAACAAGGGTTTTGTGTTCATTCTGCTTTCAAAATATGACATACTGTGTCAGTGGAATCATCATCAGCATCGTCGTCATCAACCCCATTTTTCCCATTTTCTATTTGGGGTCAGGGTGTTGCTTCAACTGTTGTCATCTCTCTCGATTTAATGCTACTTTCCTAACATCTTCAACATTTATGTCTGTTTCAGGTCTTCAGAAACAGTCCAGCCATATCTTTGCTGGACTCTATCATTTACTCTTGCCTTCTTCCCATCTTTACCACATTTCTCCACCAGATTGTTTTTTGCTTTCGTGTACATGTGTCTGAACCACTGTAATCTGTTCTGTTTGACCTTCTCAGCAACTGGAGCTATATGTGCTTCTACTCTGATGTCCTTGTTTCTTCATCTGTCCCACAGTCTGCATCCTACCACACATCTCAGACATTTTGTCTCCATCACCTGTAGCTTCCTCAACTGCTCTTCATTCACTGCCATGCAGTAGTACTGGTCAAACCACTGTTTTATGCACCTTACTTTTCAGTTTTCTTGTCATTCTTTTGACAATCACTATACCCAACATTCTTTGCTAGTTGGATGCAGCCCCTCTGATTTCAACTTTAACCTCATCATTCAGATTTCCCTTCTCCTTAACCACCCCCTCATATACTTGAAGCTGTTAATCCATTCTACTCCTTTCTCTTCTATCTCACTTCTCAGCTTCTTCTGATTCCCCCATTAGCTGCCATTAGAACTGTCTTATCTGTACTCAATGACCCATTGTAATATGTCTCTTGTAAGAGGGTATACTGCCTCTGACTGTGAAGAAGTCACATAATGATAATGGCCTCTGTGATGTACCTCACACTTTGTTTAATAAGCCAAATCAAAATCATCCAGCGGTGATCATGTACATGCCATTTGCTTTCACATGGCCTGTCCCCCCTCAAAAAAGATGCCCACATTCTGTACACCTCTGTATCTCATTGAGAAGAAAATGAAAGACATAATATGATAATATAACTGCCCTTTGCTTTCTTCCACACTCATGCATTTCATCTCCCTACTATTGTAATTCAATCCTTCCTCCCCATACCCGGTCACCATAACAATAAATAAAATAATCAACAAATACTACCCAGATCATGCTGTGGGCAGTGGTTACCAGTGCTGCTGCCCACAGATATATCTGTTTTCTTACTAGTAAAGTAAAATAAAAACAGAAAATCATCTTTGAAGATCACTGTATCTATTCCATGCAGCAGTCTCTAGTCAAATGACTACAGATTGCTGGGTACCACTAAGACTGGTTGTTCTTAATAACTAATCTGAGGTGCTTAGCATACATAGTAACAAGGCTTGGACTGTCTACCAGTATCCTCTTTCTATGTTAGGAGGGTGGAAATGAGAAGTCATGCTAATGAGTAGCATCATTTCTTAATTTCTGGTTCTGTTTCCTATTCAGTTTAATGGAAAGTTGCATGGTAATTATTTGTTTGCAACAATTACTGTATTGGCAAATTATTGCAGTGGTGTCATGGACAAGAAAACCTTTTTTATCTTAAAATGGTTGTGTTCTGATTTTAAAATAATAAAGCTGCATTATCTTGGTATCCAAAGTTCGTCCTGTGGTGCTAAGAGAATCCAGACCCATTGTTAAAGGGTTAGTATATAGTGTTTGACTGGCTAATAATAAGAAGTGTTCTGGAAAAGAATATGAAACCATTTCTCTATTTTACCTACTGCCTGATGATTATTAGCCCTCTTGTGACCCAAGCAGCCCCCTCTTTTCACCATGGATGAGTACTGGTAGTGGGGATCGTCACTCAGACAGCCACCAGAGTTATTCTAATTTAAGCCTACCCAGTTTGCACCATGGCTGATACACACCTTCTAATGCTGGCCCTTAGATGCATGCATGATTCCATTCATGTGCTAATTCCAGCCACAGTGCTACACACTGCTTGGTAAGGACTGCATGTCCAAGCCTTGCACAAGGTCCCATAACCTGGTCTCAACCAGCAGTGGCAGATCATACCATCTTTCTACCTTTGGAATAGATTAAGCAGGCATTGGCTACTTTGCTCATATCCCACAACCATCTCTTGTAGTGCAAGGGCAATTATTCAAATTCAGGGTGCAGTCAAGGCTTTGCTCTATAAGCCCAAACAGGCAATAATATTTGTTCAGTGACATACAACCTGAAGAGTGTAATTTAATTTAAGCAACAAAGGTCTGTGATTCAAGTTATGCTACATTTAAGTTGTGTTCATTTTCCTTGTTTTATCTTCCATACAAGCACTATTAGTGTACCTTATCCTATTAAACCAAATTGGTTTATGCAGACATGACATCAGGAAAATTAGCAATGAGGGCAATGAAGCATAAACAATTAAATTAGAGTTAACAGTGTAAGTTGCAGGAATACATGTATGAATAGTCCAGTTTCTTATTTTAAAAGTTCATCGTTTGCATATTTGACATGAATGAATGTAGAGAGGGAGTTGAGAGAGACAGGGAGGGAGAGAACTGCAAGCAAGAATTACGGAGCTAGATTTTATTTTAATAAAGAAAACATACAGGATGTACACAATATGTTTCTTGTATTTAAAAGGTGGCCACAGATTACAAAAGAAAAACTATTAGTCCCTATATCTGTCCAGTGCCACACATCACCATTTTTGACATAGCCTCTGATTTATATTGCCAAAGACTTTTGTAAAAGTTGGGTGTTAGGTTCAGCAACTATGCCACAACTTTAAATATAACAACTAATATCACATTAAAATAGTTATTGTTGCATTTGATTACAGAAAAACATACGGAAATCTATAGGGGAAATGGAATATTCAAGAGATGTACTTCCTGATGTGCAAGCTAGGTTACATAAATATGTCATGCAAAGAAAAGGTTCAGTTTGATATTTTCAAATTCATAAATGTAATACAAGAGGAACATGAGACAACAGATGTGTACTCTGCAAGATTAAATGTTCTTCTACAAAACTGTAATTTTGGAGACAATAACTAAACAATAGACAGTCAAATTATTTAGGATTTTCCTTCAGGAAAAGTAAGGAGAAAAGTACTACTAGATATGGATTTTTTCAACAGAAAATCTCTTTGACTTTCCTAGTCAAGTAGAAGTGTCTGAAGCATAGAAAACAAGGCAGAATGTCAGAACATTGAGGAATATGATTGGGTCTCTTATCTCAACCAATTTATTATGTGTTCATGACATGGAGATGAAGAAGTTCAATGCAAGAGATGAGCAAAGCTAATCAAAGATGGACATGTGAATCTTTTCCCCTACATGTTGACGTCAATATTATCAATAATAATTGATATAATAATTGAAAACAATAATATATTAATAATGTCAACAAGCTTTTTAATAAAAAGAAAATAATTTTGACAGAGTAAGATGACTAATTCATAGAATGTTAGAGCCCTTCTTACGGAAATAAACAATTCAGGAGCTTAATAAAATCTACCAAAGCCAAGCTTGAGGTTAAATTAACTATCCAAGTGAAAAACAATCACAAAGTATTTTTGAATTATGTTTGTAACCCCAAAACACAATGTAGCAATGCCCTGAACTGATAGCAAAAGACTTTACCCATACTGAGGCTGAAGATTTAACAAATCTATTGGCCGATAAACTTAGCTGTAACTTTACCCCTCTCTCCTCGCCATGTGTCCGGTTTATTAAGTTCCATTTGTGTGTGAGTGTGTGTGTGTGTGTGTGTTACTAGCTAAAATATTCAGAATCTGTATTGGTCCTTCTGATTCTGCTATTGGAAAACAGTACACAATTTCCTGTTCTTTTTAATTACATGGAAAGTTAAAAGTCTCTCCCTCTTTCCTTTATTTTTGCATCAGTGACAAAGCAGCCTTTGATTGGTAATGGTACTAGTGAATTGTAAGCAGGTACATTTTATAGCGTTAGCCATTATTTTTAATTTGTTTAATTTACAGTTTGTTGACTGGTTTTGAAATAGACCACATCACAAATCACGTGTCAATTTTTCTTAAACTCTTTCACTGAGAGGCAATCCTTAAAAAAAAAAAAAAAAAAAAAAAAAAAAAAAGATCCCAATCTCCATTAGCTTGAGTCCCATACCTCCAGCATAGAGAGATATCACCTGAAAAGTCTTTGCAACCTAGATGAGGTATAGAAAAATGTGTATAAACATTGCCACCCAAAGATCCTAAACCTCCAAGAATATATAAAACAGTATAACTCAAATCTCTTTCTCAAGCAATTCTGATCTGAAATCACTTGTCATACACTCTTTCATGGAAATTAGTATTTTATAAATGTTAGAATTGTGAACACAACAAACTGATAAAAACAAAAAGAAAGGAACTCCAGTGACTGCAGCACCTCACTTTATTAAAACAACTTTAGCACTTTTGTCCTAGGTACAATGGGCGTCTTCAGAATACTCATCCCATGAAACCTCACTCTTTTATAGCACCAAGAATCCAATGACTTATGCAATTAAATCTTAATTGTCAACAAACATGACATAAACTTAACATAAGCACTTGTAACAGTATAAAGATATAAAATCATGATTAAAAAAATCTGTGTGAAATAAAACACAACTCAAATAAGCAGACACATTACCTATATTGATTTTCCATAATAATATTTTGTCTTGATATATTTTTATTTCTGCACTTAAATAGCCTTTCAAAGTTTGCAAATACTTAAGTTTCTCCCAACTTTCTCTATACTTTTCTTTCATTATCCTTGCTATCAATCTTTTGTCTTTTTCCTTTAACCATGCCAACCATTTGTATAAATTCAATGATGCTACATGCACAATAAGATTAATGAACTCCAATCCTCCTTCATATTTTGTAACATAAAATATCCCTCTTTTAACTGGATTTAATCTTGATCCCCATATAAATGAAAACAATATAGACAGTAATTCATTCTCATATTCTACTGGAATTATAAACACACTTGCTAAATATGTTATTTTACCCACTATAATTGCTTTGTCAGTTTGTACGTTCTCAAAAATATACAAATATTTCTTATTTTATGAATCATATTCTTCCACTGTATTAATCTCTGTTGCTCATTAACAAATTGTATACCTAAAATTTCTACCTCTTCTCTATTAAACTGAATACCTGCTATTTTGCCTGGAGATCCTAATGCTTTACCCCTTTCCTTATAAATACTTAAACTAATCACCTTTAACTCTTGATTAGGATTCCCAATAGCTATGTTCATCCATTCTTCATTTCATCCATTCTTCATTTTTTGTAATTAATGCTATATCATCTGCAAAAGAAAACATTACTAGTACCTGAATTCATTCTGCTGTACAATATTCAGTTACCCTCAAAGTTTAATTTACTTCGTTAACAACTATATTCATAATTGATGCAAAGAAGATACCACTTGCTGAATATTCCTGCATTATACTTCTTATTTCTGTCTCGTCACTTAACCAACTATTTTATAACTAATCAAACTTTATTCTTATTATACACTGAAAGAAAAATATTTTTTCTTAAGTTATATTCTTTTAAAATTTCCCCACAATGTTTCATGTTGTGTCTTATCAAATGCTTTACTCACATCTCTTGTCAAGATTTTAAGCTCTGAATTTCTATTTATCGCATCATCTACCATTTCCCTTATTTACTTCTTCAAAAGTACCTGACTCACTTTTCCTTTTATCCAAAATATTGTCTCATTAAATGACTTATTTACTCTGATTTCTATTTTATTCTCTATTATTTTCATAAATATCTTAATTATTTAACACTATCAGTCTACAGTTTTTATATCTGTTTTCTCTCCTTTTTTCTATATAAATTTCATCACTACCATACATATTCTTTCATCTTCAATGCCTTTCTCTAACCATTCATTTAATACCTCTAAAAATATTTTTGCCACTTTAGCATATCTTTGTACATGAAATATTCAATTCCATCCAATCCTTTAGCTGACTCCAAATTCACTGTCTTCAAAACATTTTCTATTTCTTTCATTGATATACCTTTTTGATTGACTTATCTTCTTCAGTTAATTTCTTTAATTGTCGTTTATATACACTTTTGGTTTTATATTCAGAAAATGTTTTGGTAATATGTTCTTTTACTGCACACATTATTTCTTTCTGTGTATTCACCATATCTCTTCTCATTTCTTCTCTTCTTAGTCTCCTATTTCTTTTCACCAATTTATTTAGGTAAGGTACCACTTCCTTTTGCTTTCCTTGTAAAAAATATTTTTGTTTAAATACTAGGTATTTTAAATATTTTTCTTGATTCCTTTTATAAATCTTTTTTCTTTTTCCACAAATCTCTCTATTACTTCTTACATTGTTTTAAATACTTAACTGATATCCTTATAATAGTACTTGTCATTATTTTACCTTTTGCCATTGCAAAACCTCTTTTTTATATTTTTCTTTCAAACTTGCCCACCGGCTTGTCAAGTCCTCATAAAACATTCTCATATCTATATGACCTGTCCATAAATGTATAATCACTGTTCTCACTTGTCATCTAAATCCATTTCATTTATTCTTTTAATGCCTCTATGTATTTTTAAGTATCCTTCTTTTTCTTGTACCTGTATCCAAATTGCTGCATGATCTGAAGACCCTGTTGTTTTTATCCCTTTATATCACATGTTCAAACTCTCAGAAATCATGAAATAATCAGTTTCTGTTCTCAAGTTGCCCCTTTTATATGTCCAGTGTTTATTATGCCATAAATACAACTTTCCACTTTTTAATATCTCTGAAATTACATTGTCTTCTGACCCCTCTTTTCTCCTTTGTCTTAAGTCACAATTAAAATCTCCTACCAATATTATTTGCCTATTAACACAAACATAATTAAGAATCTTCCTAAACATTATCTCCCTTTCTTTCTATAAAACATACACATATACTGCAACAATTATGTATTCTTGTTTTTTCCATCTTAAAACTAGTATCATCATTCTCCCCAATATCACTAAAGTACAATTCAATTTTTTATTGATTATTTACTTAAAATTGCTATACCTGAGCACTTTTCTTCTCCTATATTCCATGTAATCTTGCCCTCCAATAATTCATTTACTTGTCTTCTCTCTCCTTCTGTTAAAATTCTGATGTTTAATAATGTAACAATTTCCATACCAAGCCACCTGAACCATTCTAACATACCTAAACTTCTTTTTACATTATTTATACTATACACATTTATGACTAAGATTTTCACTTTTATGTAAAATTATTTATCATCACCCTTTCCCTTTTTTATTCGCTCTCAAACCTATATTTTTAAATTTACATTTTCTATCTTTGTTCAGTTCTCTGCTTTTTGATCAGACTCACTGGCAATATGTGTATATATATATATATATATATATATATATATATATATATGTATACACACACACACGTATGTGCATTGCAGATAAATATGTTCTAAACTCTTTTCCCAATGGAGTGCTTTTCACTTTTAATCGTCACCTACATAGCATCCCCCTCTTTGCTAGTATTATTTCCTCCTCCTTTTCTTTGTCCCCCCTTTTATGTCACTCATTTATTCCTGACTCTTTGACTTCTACTGTATATCGTCCTTTTTCTTTTCCTCTTGTCCCATTTCTATGTTATGCTCTAAAACACTTTCTTTCACACTTGGTCTTATTTCCTTCCCAGTTACATCACAATCCATCCATGAATGCCCCATTTGTTCACACCTTATACAGTTTAGTTCACATCTTTTTGCTTCGTGACCTGCTTTGCCACAAGTAAAACACTTTCTTTTATCACAATTACTAATTAAATGGTCATTTTTACCACAAAAGAAACATATCTTTGGTTGCCCTCTATATTTCACAAACCCTCTATTTCCATCTAAATTAATCATACTAGACACATGTATTATGTTCTCCTTTTTCATTTGTAAAACAACTCCACATTCCCAGCCTCAGTCCACAAACCTCTATCATAAATCTTTGTAATGTCCATGACATCCTTGCACACAGTCTTTAAATAGTCTCTCAAAGTCTCTTTTTCTACCTCAGTACAAACTTGTACATACATTGCCTTTTTGCCTCTAAATGCTTGCACAACTAACAAATTACAAGGATTGTCATTTTTTTTATTTCATATTGCACTAGGATTTTTTGCATATACTGTCCTGATTTTAAAAAAGTTTAAAAAATGAGTCTTTGTTAATGTGAAGAAATGCTCTTATCTCCCTGGGAGCGATACCTAGTGGTGCAACAACATTGCTCCATATTTCATACCTATCAACTTCCCTTTCATTCTTACTGCTTATCATTATACAGTACTTCCTTTTCACCACCATTTTCTTTTCTTTCCTTTTTTCTCCTCTTACAGTTTGTGCATATGACTTTTACCTTTCTCTTCTTATGTCTTCTACTCCTTCTTTTTGTATCCTACCCATTATTTCACCCCATGATACTACCTTCTCACTTTCCAATTCACTCTGATCAATTAAATCTTTTAAATAAACATTCCTTAACACTCCTGCCTGGAGGGTTGCAACAATATACTCCAATTGTGATTCAGCCTTTCCCTAGAACAACTTTTGCTGAAACAGCATTTCAGTATCCTGTGAAGGCTTGAACCCCTTCACTTACCATTCCTTCTGCATAACCACAATCTCATCTCTTTCCTCCTTCCACACCTCTGTATTAACTAGTAGGTCCTCCAATTGCAAATTTGCTTGTGAAGGCTTGACTGCCTTCACCTTTACTCCACAATTCTTTTCACTACTTTCAGCAACATAATCATGAGCACCACTGCTTTCCATATTTCTCCCTGCTTTTATGAGCTGCCTCTGCACTTTGACTGGAAGCAGGAAGTGTCACTATGAACAGTGTCCCCGTCTACAAAACAGTAGGGAGGAGTTCCCCAGTGCCATGGCCAAATTTCTCCTAGTTAATAATTTGAATGCCACCTCAGGTCACCACTGTAAAGAGACAATTGGCCTAGTGGGAACAATGCATTGAAAAACAAAAAGTGAAATATAAATAAATAAAATAAAAAAAACAGGCAATGGGAGTTGTCATAATGGTTAAAGTGTTTCACTCACATACACAAGGTACAGGGTTTGAGTCTCAACTTTGAGGGAAACTGGCTAGGATTAAAATGGTGCACAAGAGCAGCTAGCCTAGGACTTGCCTACCTATGGTTATTTTCCATACAAAAGCAATTTTTCTGTTGTGAAAAATGCATGCACACAATTATACATAGACACATACAAATATATGCATTTATACCAACATGCACACACACGTATGTATGCACCTACGTGCATGCGTTCTACAAAATCACAAACACATACACACACGCACACACATATGTATGCATCCGTATGCCAGCACACACACTCATGCTCACATGTATGCATGTACACCGCAGAAAAACTATGTTCCCACTCCAGAAGTGAAAAACTGAATCCTCTTATTCATGTCATTAAAAAATGAAATGCTAGTCAAAAAACATTCATTTATAAAACTTGTTGTTACATTTTTAAAGCATTTTTTGCAGTGGGTGAAGCCTGTTGCACCCCCACACACACACATAGGGGCCCATATACTTATGCTTATATATACTAATTCTGAGACTGCTGTACCTTGGAATAAAGGGAATGCTCAGAGATACCACAACTCAGACCTAACAGTACCACAATGCAGACTTAGCATTCATCTACCCATATTCACCACAATAGTTCTCATAATCCAAATATCTTCGTTTATTTCCTCAGACTTTCACCAAGTTCCCACCTTCCATCAATTTGCAAAATGTAAAAGAAACTTTTCCTCTTGTTCACAAAACTGTTTTTTAGATCAGTTTTCTTAATGGCACTTCATTAAAGTAAGCTCTGGTGAATCTCATTTTTGCAAACCATCTGACTTCCCTTTCTAAACACAAGTGTTATAAGAATACAAGTTCTAACAGGAGAAACTGAATACCAAGGAAAGTTAGTTAGTGTATGATATAAATGTCACAAATTTCCTTCTTTCTCAAAAACTATCAAAAACTTTGATAGGGACTCATAAAAAACACTTTTTTGCATAGTGTGTTATGGACTATTCAGTATACATATGACATTTAGTGCTCATTTTAAAGCAGTCAAATGATTTTTAAAAATGTGAAACCTTTCCTCCTTTAATCATTTTTTTCTGTTCAGTGCTTACCACAGTTCCATTATACATGCTATTTTGCTTGTGAGATAATTATTCTATCTAAACCACTCAGCAATGGACTGCAAACATCTGCTGTCATTAGAAAAATTATTACAGAAATTAAGATAAAATGCATCAAATGAATAAGTTTATATCAATATATGGTCTATGTTTTATTTTTAAATACATCTTATAATGATAAAGGTTATTAATTATGAAATTACGAAATACAGTAAATACTTCAGCTAAACTGTTTGATTTTAAGTTTCACTGAATATTTTTAGCAATGAATCACATTGCTTACAGCAAAACTACGAAACCAAAAATCTTAATCTTAAGTTTTGTGAATAAATACATGAATTGCTTTACTATCCGGAAAGGCCGCAGAAATACCTCACAAAGAGGACTACTGGCCTCAAATAGATGCCCTATGCAGACCGTCTCAAAAAACTTCAACTTTACTCCGTTGCATATCGCCTACTCAGAGGCAATCTCTGCCTAACATACAAAACTATGTCAAACTCAGAGCTGTTGGATATGCTCCACTTAAAGAAATCCCAATCCCTCTGAGCTACAAGCTCTAGGGACCTAAATATTGTCACCACAATAAACAAAACATGCTGGAGGAATAGATTCCTGTCCCAGAGACTTCCCATACTCTGGAACAAACTACCTATCTATATCAAACAAAGCTCCTCATTAGCACTCTTCGATCTTGATGATTGGATTGGGAAATAGGAAATTCAGCCCGGGGATCACTTATGTGGCTCTGCTCGACAGGGGCACAGGAAAATACTTTTCTTGGGCGGTGAAAGCCAGGGTACCTTTTTGGCTCAGCTTATATAGGCCCTAGGGCCAATAGCCTAGTACCTACCTAGAAACCTATGATTTGCTTTATATGTGGTATTCTATATAAAGCCACAGTGGCATTATATGAAGTGGTAACATTAGCCGCTGGTGAATGACGGAGTATATGCTGCTTACATTGTCAATATCTGACAAATTAAAGGCATTAAATTCCAATATTTAAAACAGTTTATAGGCAACATGACACAACAGTTCAGATGAGAGGTTACTTGTTTATCAAAAAGGGCTAGTTAGTGGTGTGTTACTGGGTTTTGTACTAAGATGATGTCTTTTTCAACTGTTTTTTTTTCCCTCTCATTATGAAAATGGAAAATAGGCTCTGAATAGCAAAGCTGACTTGGTGCAATAAAAATAACCTCAACTTTAGAGGAAAACTCCACCCTCTCATACGGTTTAACTCAATTGTTAGGTTTATTTTCTCCAAACAATATGGTTCCAGCATTGTGTAGGTACCAGAAACCTTCTTGTACTTTTTAAAACTTTTATTTCCTTGCATTTGAGTGAAAGGAAGGGAAAGCCCACCTACTTTGTTTTAAAACACAACTTCTCACATACTTTGCAGAGAAATTCGTCTCCACTTGCATGACATATCATAGACAAAGTTAAATCAGTAGGTTTACCCTGTCAAGTACTGCTGTCAGTCTTAGATGGGCAATTATTCCTGCTAATGTCAGGAACACAGCAGCTGATATAAAAAAGACAGAAAGCTGAGTAACTGTTTTCCACTATTTTCATTGCAGAGAGGAAGAGAACACTCCCCTTTCATAGCAAAACAAAGCAATTATATCAGTCTGGGGTTTAAAGGCAGTTGTCACCTCTTTTGACACATTTACATAAGTAGCAACACAGTATTGAAATGCTAAACTTTGAATGTTAGTTATAATAGTTTATATGTTAAGATAACTTAAACATAGTATCAAAGATTTCTGTGACATACAGAGAAAAGTCAAAAAATATTTTTTTCTTTTAAAGTATCAATGCATTTACAGTTTTAATCCCTCTCCTCCCATACACAGATACACAGGGCAGAACTGCAGAGAGTCAGTCAGGTGGCAATCCTATCAACTAGGTGCACTGATACTATTCATAAAAATGTATTTTATGCTTTTTTGTGACATCCTTCCAGAGGGGGATGCATATCTGGTACGTGAAGATCCACTGTAAGAGATTCCCGCTGACTTTGAGTAAGTCCTTACATTATTAGAGGGCAACCAAAATATACAGCTGAATGTACTTTAACATACATTTACTATGTGCCCTTGCATTAAAAGGACTAAGAAAAGGAAATCAGAAGTACTTAACTGTGTTTAAATGTACACACACACACTTTTTTGTACACATGTACTTTATACCATTGGACCTCAGGAATTTGTTTTAAAAGTGTTCAGATTTGTAAAGTAATACTTACTTTTTTCTCTTGCCTTGGTTGGCTCTGGCTCAACAAAACTGAACTAAGCAAAATGGAAGCTTGCTATAACAGAATTGCCCGCTTTGCTGCAAATTGCTCATATAGAACTCATCACTGTACTTTGAGACAGCTCCACTGGCTTGAACTGCCGAACCTCCTAACCTACAATCAGCTCTGCCTCTGTCATTCTATTACCTCCCCAATAAGTGTCCTGCCCTCAAAAACCTAGTACAACATCACTCAGCCAAAGGGCCTCTTAGATCGTCAAGCAAACTACTACTAGAAGTCACCAACAGCTACAATAGCTTTGGAGATGCACTATATTGTAGTTCGGTGGCTAAAAAATGGAACTCTGTCTCTACTAGCATTCAAAACACATCATCCAAAGCCTCCTTTAAAGACCTCATCAGGCAACATCTCAAGCAAAGTTGGCAGTGCCATGATTGCTCCCCAGGCTAGTGAAAGCGGATAACATATACATACTAAATCTAGAGCAATTGATAATAGTTTTTCAATCTTACTCACAAACACTGGCTAATCTACAATGTATGTACTGTACCTGTGTACTATGTATGTATTCTACCTACATTCCAAAGTTCAGCTGTACACCACAAATCTATTACTTACCTTTATTTTTAAAATTAATATTTTTTTGATTGTTCTCTCCACTGTAACTGTTTGTGCCGCATACCACTGTAAAAACATGTCTCTTGTAATTTGTGTCTATACTGATTACGTCTAAATAACTAAATGTGTCTGTAATTTTTCTTTGTGGAGCTTTTCTCCCCGGGCCCCTGCTGAAAAAGGGCCTTTTCGGCTCAGTCAGACACCCCCGGTTAACAAATGTAAAATAAAATAAAAATAAATACACATACACATATACAGAAACACATATACACACGCACACTATATATATATATATATATATATATATATATATATATATATATATATATATATATATATATATATATACATATATACACACACACTACATATAAGTGTGTGTGCAATATGTGTGCATACAATGAATTATTTATAATAAACAACATAGTACAGTTAAGCATTAATGTATACATTCTAGTAAATATTGCTCAGTGATTTACTTGATCACTGTCACACATTGGCTATGTGCTGCACACGCAATCTTGGTCAATGTCTTTATGTCAGTATTTTTTTCTTTGTATTGCTAAGGGCATTTAATAATTGTTATTATCTATGCCAATGTAGCCTAAGTTATGGCTGAAAAGGATCCTGGGACCAGTTCACTTTCCTTGTTACCAAAGTATAAATAAATATGAAACAGAAAAAAAGGAGGGTGAACATGACAGAAATAATTGAGGAAATAGTAAAGCACATTTTAAGTCTGCATTACTCATGAGAGAGAAAAATCCTCCAACTGAAGGCATTGAGAAGTAGCAGACAGACTAAGTTTAGAGTCCTACTACTTGTCACTTGTAAATGTACAGCAAGGATAATTTACTGCAGTGAGAGTTTCCACACCTCAGCATGAGAGTGTGGGGGAGGGTATGTCAAATCTTTTAGGACTACAAAAGACTCCTCTTACAAAAACCTGTTATTTATCTTCTTTCTTTTGCTGCAAGTAGCTAACAGTTATTTACCACATAGAACAAGCTCTGACAGACACATAAATGAGGCTCAGTCAGGTAAACATAGAAGCAGCTCTGTTACAGATGTGTTTAGATGACAGTGCTTCACAGTCCTGCCATTCAGTCTTAATGGCATAAGAGAAAACAGCACCACTTCCTAATGTCAAGCATGAGTTATATAAACAGGAGTTGAAATGTATTCTGGGAAGGAATGAAAGCAAGAAAACAAGATCAGGGTACCAAGGAAGACCTCATCATCCACCATTTTGAGAGAAACACATTAAAATTATAAAAAAATCACTTGGAGTGATTCTGAGGCATTAAAATAGCTCAAAAGCAAAGATACAATGAAAAATATGTATTTTTGAGTTCTAAGGTAGAGTTTTCCTTTAATGTCAATAAATGTAGCATCATGAGACTTGACAAAATGGTTACAGAATAAATGGTCAAATCATAAAAATGTCACCATCACTAAAGAGTTAAGGATAATGGTAGATAATATTTAAAACATTGATCAGTGTGTATCCATCAATGGCAGAAAAATATATCATTAGCTTATGTAACACTAAAAGTGATGTCTAAACTCTCCAGGAAAATTAGTGGAGCACTTTATGCCTTACTAATCTGACCCAGTAGTGAATATACTGCTGGATATTTGGCATGTACCTCACTAGACACCTGCAACAACTGGAGAGGTCACAAAAGTACCTCACAAAGAGGATCCTACGCCTTAAACACTTGTCCTATATGGACAGACTCAAAAAACTCCAACCATTCTCTGTCTCATATCGCCTACTTAGAGGTGATCTCTGCTTGACTTACAAAGCCATGTCTGACCCAGCTCGGTTAGAAATGCTACATCTAAAGAAATCCCAATCCCTCTGCATCACATGCTCCAGAGACCTCAACCTCATTACCACAATCAACAGAACAAGCTGGAGGGACAGGTTTATAGCCCAGAGAGTGCCCATGCTATGGAATATACTCGACAGAGGCACTGGGAACTAAGGTCGGCTGGCACAATGCCAGGGTAATCCTATGGGCTACTTGTAAAGGCTCCAGGGCCATTAGCCTTGTACACACCTATGAACCTATGATAATGTAGCCTTCAAGCATGTAATTTGAAACAACTTTATAAGGGAAAGTCATTGACTGCAAAAACTACAACTATTCAGAATTGTTTCTGAACTGTCATTATATTCTGTTTCTTATGACTTACTTATGCTTGGGCTGTAAGGGAATCCCTTTTCCATTCTTTCACAGTTTGTGCCTGGAATGCAGCTCTGGAGGAGCTAATACCAGATTAGGAAACCTTGTATGAAAAATAACTATCAATAAGAGAAAAATGTGACTGGTAAATTAAACAGCACTATCACAAACTATTGATAAACTTTTCTTACACTCAGCAGAAACAGTAGAAAATTTCAACTCAGGATTACAGTCAAGCTTCTTAGACCTAGTAGGCTGTAAGCTTAATAGATGGGCCTATAAACCTATGTGATGAGTATACTAATGTAAGACTAATGTGTACTGTTAATGCAGATGCTAAGTATACTCAGCTGTGACCAGAAAGCTTGGTGATACTCTAGAGTTAACATATTCCTTTCAAAGAAACCCTGAGGTGCCCACAATAATAATAGTTGCCCCAACATATTAATGAAACATAATGATGCTGTTTGCAGCATTGCTGTTTTGCAAATATAACTGCCCATGTTTTTCCATGTTCTGCAGAAAACTGTTGCAAAAGCTTGTGGGATGGGATGTGTATCTATCTTGGGCACAAGAATTATATTGCAAGTAAAAATAGCTTGCAAGGTTGGAGGAAGTTCTACGACAGTAATATGTAAGACTGTATAACTCTTGTTGGGAAGGTGTGAGAGGTTCTGTCTAGACACAAAGACAATATAAACCTTAGATGTGAATGGAGAAGTAGGGGTTCAATGCCAGACATTTACATCTGGGGTAGAAAGGCAGAGGAGTTAATCTAGACATGATTTTACTGTCAGAAAGGGGAGGGGTGTATAAATGCGGTTGATCCAAGAAAAAAAAGCATATTTTTGTCATTATATGTTGGGGGTAGAAAGGCTGGAGGGGTTCTAGTACAGACAAGGGCGTACATGTATGATTACAAATGGTGATAAGTATTACGATAGATATAGGTATTATCTTAGTTGTCTTTTAATTTGTTACATTCAGTAAAAACTGCAAGAAAGATCTAGCCAAGCCAGAGCCTTTGTGGTGTAAAACCTTACACTTCCTGTGAGACGCATGGGATACATACAAATGATCCCTCAAAAACATACCAGTGCTTCAGCTACATGGCTGCTGAATGCCCAAAACTTTTTACTTTTTAAATCCAAATCCCAACAGCACCTTGTACCATATCTGCTAGCAATTGTATGCAAATATGTACACTGCAGTATGAGAGACTCAAAACAAAGACTTCTTCAGTAAATATGCTTTACCTAAGTTGGTGTGACCTCAGAGACAGAGTGTCTAGAGAATGGGGTATTGAGACATACATTGCACATTGGGGGAGGGGTTTACTCTGCTGCAATAAAAAAACACTTTTTTAACTTGCTGCTGATTCAGAGTGAGTATATGCACTGTCAAATGATCAGATCAGCAGAGAGATTTTGGAACTTGAGCACTTAGAAGTGGAGTTGTTGAAGCAGATTGCAGGTTCTTTTCATTACTCCTGGGGGAAGGAGAGTGGAAGAACTACACAAACACACACAGATTTGCTTCATATTAGACCTAGGAGGGCAAATGGTTTACATTGCCTACCTTAACGTGGCCAAGGCATCTGACACAATATCTGACTCAGGCACTGTTGACAAATTCAGGAGGATAGGTATAAACCCTTATGTCATCCAGTGGATAGTTAGCTGGCTCACAAACAGGACCCAGGAAGTTAGAATTGGGAAGTCCACCTCTACAAAGCGGACAGTCACAAATGGAGTCCCTCAGGAATCGATGTGGGGACCACTCCATTTTCCCATTTACTTCTCTGGCCAATGTCAATGGCCTCTGCTGACTAAATCTGCAGATGATCGCAAATTATGAACAGTCATAGAATCCCCGACCAACACAAATGTTCTCCAGGAATGGCTGGCACACACAAAAAACTGATGGCAGAGCCGTAGACTAAAACTAAATGACAAGAAACGCATCACAGTATCCTTCAGGAAGTCATCCACCCTGGTAACTATCATACTGACAAGACAGCCCCAAGAGTTGACCCAGTAGTCAGTGACTTAGGGACACACATAGACAGTAACCTAGCCTTTGACCATCATGTGTCTACAGTAGTTAGGAAATCATTCTTTGCTGTGCAACTTATAAACAAAGGTATGGTGTCTAGGTCCAAGGAGGTCATTATTCCACTGTATTCGGCATTCATCAGACCTGTCATTGAGAATAGTGTCCCCTTTGGTATGTACCTAAACAAGCACATCCAGCAAATGGAACATCTTCAGAGATTCCTCACTAAAGGAATACAGGGTGTAAGTAACATGCCTGCTACAAACCACCTCAAGGGCCTATCCCTGTATTCTGTCTCCTACAGGTTGCTGAGGGGAGATCTAAACCTGGCATACAGGGCATTGTCAGACACCACTCTGACGGACCTCCTGCATATCCACAAAACAAACAACACCAGAATTACCTCTTCTAAAGACCTAAACCTTGAACATGATATAAATAGTACCCACTGGAGAGACAGGTATGTATCCCAGAGACTACCCCATTTCTGGTGTGAAGCAGAGTTCCTCCCTAACCCAATTCAACTGTAACTTGGGCAGTTGGATGTGGAGCAGGAAATTCATCCCAGATTTGTCACCTAAGTGTCTAAGGCAGCCTGTAAATGGTATCTCCCAGGTCTCTGCTTACACTTGTCTAGGTTACCACAACTTGTTAGAGATTTGGGATGCGTGGCTAGGCTTAAAAAGCCCCTGTGATCATTAGCATAGTACACACCCATGAACTGAGGTGCTGCAGTAGGAAACCCATTGTTCTTAACAGTACCCTTCACTTTAATTTTAATTATGGCATTTTTATGAAGGAAAGACAAACAATTCACATTTTGGGTGCTAAAGATCGTGATTTTACTGCTATGATCTACTATCATGTCATACTACTTCAGCTGTACAACAGCTTCTGCCTGACAAAATATGTTAGACTTTTTAACAGAACTTAATACTTAAACTGAGAGTATGACATTTAAAATAAAAGTATATATTGACTAGTTTATTATAATATTGGAATCAAAAACAAAACAGAAACTTATGTATGCCTGTGTATGATAAATCAAAAGTAAAAATAAAACATAAAAAAATAATGAATACATGGGTACAGACAAAGACGCACACAGACACTGATACATAAACACACACACACACATATACACACATACACATACATACATTCATGAAGAAAAAACATTAATGAAAAGTAAGAATTTTCATACAAAAATGCAAGACAAACCTGTTCACTTATGATTCTTAGAAAATACTACTAGAAAATATCAAAAAGGTTTCAGTAATGCAGGCTGCAAATGCAGGGACCAAACAAATGACAAAATGATGCTAAGAATCCAATAGGTAGCACATTCCCATCATGCAAACATATACGTTTTACTTTCTTCTGAAAAGAGCAATATTATATAAAAATCGTAAATATACGGTATTAGTATATCGTGTGAATCAGGAAAAATATGTGTTGGCCATAAGAGCAGCAATATGAGCATTTTATGTACTCTAACAAAAAAGGGACAGCTAAGCATTTTCATTCAAAAAGTCAGCATACAACTATTCCTTCACCTTTACAAGTGAAAACACATCCTAATTTAAGTCAGCTTATGCCTTGCTCAAAAATTTTACTTTTAAGATTTTCTTTTGTTTTACAAATGTACTTTCTTGAGGTTGGAATCAGAAGCAGGCCAGTTTTTGGCAGTGATGTGGCAACATTTGAAAACAAATTGTCATATGTAAAAACGTTAACACTTGTGGAAATCAACACAAATCAACACAACTAATTTTGGTTCTCTGTGGGAAACACTGACATAAAAATAAAATGTTAGAAAAAGCTAATGGATGCAGGAAATGACGTGAGAAGTTTCAAGCTTTAATAAAAAGATGGGCACTAATAAATCACCAATTTAACCGGACAGTGCTGTGGGGCAATTGAACATTGGGCTAATTTCCATTACGGTTTCCAGGACCTCATACCTAGCAACTGACTATAAATCTACATACTGTATAACCCTACTGTCATTTCATGCCAATAATTTAAGAGACTCAGAAAGTTAATATCTGTTTATTATCCACATATGTAGTTATATGGGTAATCTCAGTGAAGTGCAACAACTCTTGCCTGTGCACAACACACAGCATGTGATGGACAAGTTCACACATATCTTTTGTTATCACACACACACACACACACACACACACACACACACACACACACACACACACACACACAAATAACAGGACAAAATGTAACGGTGTGTTAAAAAAATGAGAACAAAATATTTTATCTTCATTTTAACAGCATTGTCACAAAATTCATCATTACTCTATCAATATAAGTACAAGTATCACTACTCTAGCAACATTATCAAGTTCTAAAATTCATATAAATACTTACAGATTCAATTGTACTCACCACATTCTCATTTTGTGCTTACCATATTCATAGTCAAAAAACATAAAATATTGAAGCAGATTTATTTGACCTGTAATAATGTCATTCAGCACAAAATACTAGAAAATAAATGTTTATGTAACAGGTACGTTTTAGTTGTAGGCAATTTTGCAAACACACACACAGATATATATATATATATATATATATATATATATATATATATATATATATATATATATATATATATTTCTTTTCAATTTAACAAAAAATATGAATAACTTAAAAACAGAAATAAAAAACACAGAGAACTCTGTGTATAAATTTGGTACAGCATATAAATCTCTGCAAATGGTGGAGTGTTTTATTTGTATATCCGTTTGATAGCCACAATGAGTCCTAACAAGTTGTCCACATTTCTTAACAAACTAAAGATAATAAATTTAAATGAAACATGATAGCAGGCTGCTGTGTTTTAATATGTCATTCAGTGTTAGACTAGCTAAGTGAGTGTTACTGTAACACCTGTACCTGTGTTTCTTTTCTAAAAATGAAAAAATAAGAAAAAAAATCAGTTTTCCATATTTCACCATTCATCCATATATTCATTCATTCATTTCCAAATATCCACTTAATCCAGTTCAGGGTTACAGAGGAAATTGAACCTTTCATCATGCTCAGTGGGAGCATGGCAAAAAATCTTATTTTGACAATGTTACAACCCATCAACAGGATGTACACACACACACGGCAAATTAGAGGATGAACAATTCTTCTACAGCACATCTTTAGAATTGTTAATAGAAAATGGAATACACAGCAAATGGCCAAACAGACAGAGGCAGAATGTACAGATGCTACACAGAAGGCAGTCCAGACAAGACCAAACTGTACAAGCCAGCTCTGTGAGGCACGAAAACCAATTATTGTGCCACTGCGTCTTCCCCACACAAACTATATACTTATATATATTTTTTAAATCCCATCTCACACACACACACATTTATATATACATATGTATATTCTCTGTCAATACATATAAATTTAGACAGCTATAAACATAGATATAATACTCCCTAATGTCAACATCTGTTCTGTTAACACACATTGATCGAAAGGTGGGAGATACTGACAATCTCCAGGTCAGGGAATATGCCCTTCCCCAGGGATTAGTATATAAAATTTGCAGGGATTGTGGGTTGTGCATGAGAGTGTTGACCCCTGCTTTTTCAATTTTTTTGTTGTTTACTTTGCATGCTGCAAAGGTATTCCTCTCACATGCATACTGACGTTTGCATTGTCAAACTGTTGTTGTCAATATTATTGCTACTGACATTTGTGCATTTTGAATTTAGGAGACCTATACTATATATGTATGTATGTGTGTGTAGATATATATATATATATATATATATATATGGATCCCATTTGATCCAGTGAATTTACATTTCATCGAAACGTAAATTTGCGAATTGACTTACGTGAAAGTGCATTTTCGAAAAAATGCACTTTCGTGTAAGAACAAAATTAAAAAACATGATGTTCAAAATGTTCAAAACAAAATGAGTTCTGCATGTTTTATTTGTTGCAGGTCTTATGTCGTATAGATCATTACATTATGTCTCATGCAGTAATCAATAGCCAACCTGTTTTGTAGCAAGAGTTGTCTACCCTGTCATGATGTCAGATATCTCTACTTTCCCAGATTTTAATTTTTTTTTATGATTCAGATGCTATAAATAACCTGGAACAGTAAACCTCCCAGTAATAAGGGTACACTGATGTATACCTATACACTTCTTCAATTCTTTTGTTATAAATTCAGGTTAGTCATTCTACTAATTCATGCCTTCATTTCCAAGCTGTTTGTTTGTATACTTTCTTGTCCACTGATTTATTTTCTTTTAGATTTTTAACTATTCAACATCATTTCTCATCTATTCTTATTACTGCCCTCTCTTTTAACTGTGTTCAGTAGTTTCCAAAGTTTCTTGTTGACTTGCCAGTAAGACAGTGTACAGTGAAGTTAATGCTGTTTTCATATTACTTATTGATTTGCATTCAATCTCTCTTTCCCATATTTCTTTTATATTACCTCTTCTTGCTTTATTTATATACTTATACAAAACTTACTGTTTTCTTCCTAACCATAGCTAATTTGTAACCTGCAGTCATCACCTTATTTCTCAGTCCTTGTTTTCCCCTACAAGTAGCCGATGTCAGTTACTGTACTGCAAACATTCTTACTTTTCCTTTATAATTTAGTGTTCAGTTACTGTTCTGTGAATTGTCCTCTGTGATTAGTACATCCTTATGGTGTTTAACACTGACTATCAATCAGCAATGCCTCTATTTTCTTCTTCTTTCACCAACTACCCATATCTGCTAGTGTCTTTCTTTTCAAAGGGTGGAATTCATGAACATCGTACCTCATGAAACAGGGCTGGTATGCGGTACCAAAATCCAACATGATTTATAAAGCATGTAACACAAAGGCGTACAACCTTGTAAATTGTCAAGTGTGCAGCCACAGTGCTTTGTGCACTGAACACACAAGTAAATGATTCCCAAGATCGCGCATGATTCAGAATCAATACACCATCTGAGTACAGGCTAGTCCAAATTACATGAATTATGGGACCAGAACCAAATACCTGACTATGCTGATTCATATCCCTGTTGAATATTTACCGCTTAGAGCTAAACATCAATAGTAACACAGTTAAAAAACACTGCTTTGCATGGTAGGAAAACCCATGCTGCCAATGGAATCCCTTTGGTGCAGGCAAACTTGCTACCAAAACAATACTATCCCTACCCCCACACAGTGGTACTGATATATACTGCTCAGCTCCTATCAATGGAAATTCACTAGATCCGTTCATTAACATATTATGGCAATGACCCAAGTCAACTGTCATAATTAATAAATGGGCATTATTTCCTGAATCACTGTGTGACATGACATCAAACCACAGTGGAGGAGGGAAGTAGGAACAGCATCTGAGTATGGTATGTAATATAAAAGCATACCTTACCCAGGCGTTCCCCACTGTGTGTGCCTGCACTGTCAAGCACACAACAATTCAGTCATCTAAGGGCATGGAAAACAGCAGTGTACTCTGTGCTCTGTTAACCACTTCAAAGATATTTCCATTCATTTGGATGTCACCTATCATTAATATCATCATACCTACGAACTGTGGCAATGGCAGGTGTCATAATAAGCACTGTGCACAGAATTCATTTACACAGCTGCACACTATGTTTATGAAATAGCCCCTTTTTGCACATTCCAAAAGATTGTACTTTATGATTTTCCCTAATTTAATGGATATGTTTTCTTGTATTTCACATTGTTTCTTTTTCTTGAACAGTATTTTAATTGCTTTGTCAATGAAAAATTGAGCCATGAGTGTTTTCAAAAGCATTTCTCAATCACAGCTGGTCAAGAACATATCTCCCCTAAAATCCACCCACAATTACATAAATAAGAGTTCTTGCAGGGACCAACCCCACCAACCCCCAATCACATATGCTAACTCCACAGTCCCACAACAGTGGAGAAAGGAAAAAACTCCACAGTAAAGAGGGCACACTTGACTTTGTTTCATTCTTCTCACTGCAACTATCTGCTTTTCATTTTTCTCACTGTAACAATTTGCTATTCTGTCAATTTTATGGCTCATTTTTTTAGAGGTCTCAAGTGCTCTGGTCTCCTCCCACATCCAAAACACATATATGTTTGTAAAATGGTGATTTCTTAAACTATTTGTAGGTGAGTGTGAGTGTGAGTGTGTGTGTGTGTGTGTATCCTGTAATGTAGTGGAGCTCTACCCAGGATTTGTTTTTCTGCCTTACTCCCACTGGTTGCCAGGATACACTCTGGCTTCTCCACAAACATGAACAGGGGTAAGTGGGTATCAGAAAATTACAAGTAAATTGTTATGATGCACACTTCTCCATCTTCATACATTTCTGCATCAAAATCACTTTAATGCACTCACTGCTGCTTAACTATTATCCCTGTAAGTCAGTATCTTAATGTACTGTAAGTCAATGTCTAAATAAATTAGCATGATGTTTCTTTGTCAGTACCGTCTGCAGTCAGCATATTTTAAAAATAGTAGCAGAACAGTCTATACAATTCCTCCAGTTTTTCTAAGAGACATTTTCTTGAATCCCACTTTGACCAAATATTTTCTGAATCATTTGGTAGTAACGACTTTGATTCTTCATTAAATCAATGTGTGTTCCTTCTTCAATCACAGATCCATTTTCAATCACAATGATTTTGTTGGCTTTCTCCACGGTCTTCAGTCTGTGTGCAATGACAAGGACTGTTTGGTCCTTCATCCTGGACACTGCTTCTATTATCTGTTCAAAATAAAGTACACTTGCCAGGATTACTACCACAATGTTCTTATTGTAAATGTATCAGTGCATATCAAACTCAATTTCACATACATTGAAGTAGTTTAATATTCTGAAGAAGTAGTTTGTGCCAACATATTCTAACTTTAATATAAAAGAAATGCTGATTGTCCACTTTTATTGATAAATACAGTGAGTGCTTTAATTAAATTGAATTTAAAGAATAATTATTTTCTGCTATAGTAAATTAAATATGTTGAAGTGATGTATGTGCTATCAGTATGTCATGTTTTCCTTCAGTCTCAGCTGTGTCCAGCAGACCACTGCATGCTAGTTTTTTTCTCTCTCACAATTTATTTCCGTGATTGAACATGTAAGTATTGTTTTTAACAATCAACATGTACTGCCAAAAGTTAAACCGATGAAAACAATCAGATTATTTCACGAAGCCTTAAAGTATACTAATATATGTAACATTAAGAGATGGCTTGGTAAAAGTCCAGAATTGTTAAATGTTAACTTATATGGGGAGATACCTTACTAGGTAATCATTGACACATTTCCCTGCTAGTAGATGGCATAATGGTTAAGGTGTTTAACTTACATACACAAGGTGCGGGGTTTGATTCTCAAATGGGGTATTTGGTTATGCTTAAAATGGCCCACAAGGGCAGTTAGCCTAGTGCTAACCTATGAACTTATGAACATCTATCCATGTGCACCAGTCCAATGTTAAGGCCAAAACATTGCATTGTACACTATCAGTGGTGAATAACATTGTTGGACACTTACCTCTACAACTGCATTTCCACCATCTTGGCAATTGTTTTTAAAGGAAGGAGTGCCGACTTAGGCAGAAAGTACAGTTGTGTACACTTACAATAAATGTAGATCCTCGAGTGTATTCACTGTTGCAGTCATCACATTTGGGTTATCTGCTTGTAGTAGCCCTCAGTCGGCCTGATTAACAAAGTCTTGGGTCCTGCATCAGTTGCTGTCTCATCTTCAGTGACATCAGGTTGTCAGGGGTATAAAACATGCAGCCGACGCCATTACATCAGTTTTTCTTGCCCCAGATGTCAGGTGCCCCCCTAATGGGAAGCAATTAAATATATAAATATACAAGGATATACCTCCAACAAAAAAGCAAATACACCAAAAAGCTTTTGAGCATAGTAAAGGAAAGTAGAGGTATAGCCAAAAGAAGTTAGGGGGCTGGAGGGGTGTAACCAGGACTGCAACAGTGAATACACTCAGACATCTACATTTATGTTAAGTGTACACAACTGTACTATGTTCTTATGTTTCACTGTTGCAGTCATCACATTTGGGTAGATTCCCAAAGCTCAGGTTGGGAGGAGGAATTTAGATAGCATTAGGACCAGTTATAAGGCCCAGCAAGACTGCAGTGGCAAAGCCAGCTCTGGATTTAGAGAAAATTGGCAAATGATAATGCTTGGTGAAAGTATGTACAGAACTCCAGGTAGCAGCTTCTAGGATGTCTCTGGTAGGGACACCTCTGAAAAATGCTGTAGAGGTAGATGCAGCCCTGGTTGAGTGGGGTCTGATCCCCTGTGGGATAGGTTTTCCATGGTGCTTACAGCAGAAATGAATGCAATGGCCTATCCATTTAGAAATGGTTTGCTTAAAATAGCCTTTCCCACTGCCCCTGCAGCAAATGCCACCAGCAGTTGTTCAGATTTCCTTTGAGGTTTAGTCCTGTCCAAGTAGAATCTAAGTTGTTTGTGCATATCTAAGGAGTACAGTATCCATTCCTCTTTGTTCTGTGGATTAGGAAAGAAGGTTGGCAAATGAATGGACTGATTAAGAGCCACACTGGATACCACCTTGGGCATGAAGGATGGATTGGTTCTGAGGGCCACCCTGCCCGCATGAAAGATGATGAAAGGCTCCACTGCCAGATACCCTTCTTGCTGAAGTGATTGCTAAAAAGGAAAGCTGTTTTCCAAGAAAGACATTTTAAATCTGCAGTAGCAGCTGGGTCAGAAGGAGAAAGAGTGAGTTTCTCCAAGACAAAGTTAAGGTCCCAGGCTGGGGTTGGAGCTCTCCTGGGTGATCTTAATTTTTTGGCCCCTCTGAGGAACTGATTGAACAGTGGATGAGAGAAGAGGGGAGGTTCTGTGTTATAATGAGTTGAAATAGCTGAGGCGTGAATTCTGATGGAGGTAAAAGACAGGCCCTTGTGAAGTATCTCAGTTAAGTATTGTAAAATCTAAGGTAAATTGGGCGCTGCTGTGTTCATCCCTTGAGAGTGGTTCCAGGCACAGAATCTTTTCCATTTTCCAGCATAAGATTTTCTAGTACTAGGCCTCCTTGTCTCTAAAATGATATCCATTACTGGTTTACTGAGGGATGGTAAAGGAGAGATTAGGTAATTAGCCAGGCTGCTAGGTTCAGTGTTGGAAGCTGAGGGTGCAGAATCTGGTTCTCCTGCTGAGACAACAGGGAAGGAGTCTGAGGCAGGTGCCATGGGGCCAACCATCACACACTGCGCAAGAGGGGGTACCAGTGTTGGCATGGCCAGTCTGGTGCAATCAAAATCGTCCTTGGTTTATCCTGTTTGATCTTTAGAAGTACTTTGGAGAGCAGAGGCAGAGGGGGGAAGGCATATACTGATAGGTTTTTCCAGCTGAAGGACAGAGCATCCACTTTCCAAGCTTGTTTGTGGGGAGTCCTTGTGCAAAATTTGTCCAATTGGTAGTTCTGGGGGGAGGCAAACATGTCTATATCTGGGCTCCCCCATTTGCTTGTCAACATGTTGAAAATCCTTAGTACCAGTTTCCACTCTTGTGGGTCCATGAGGTTTCTGCTTAGTCCGTCTGCCAGTGTATTTAATTTCCCTGGCAGGAATTGAGCTTGTAGATGCAATTGGTAGCTCGAGGCTGTGTTCCACACTGCCATGGCTAGTCTGCAGAGGGGGTAAGAATGTGTGCCCCCCTGCTTGTTTATGAACCACATAACAGTGATGTTGTCCGTCTTTACCATTAGTTGTCCTGGAAGAATGTGGTCCTTGAAGGTTGTCAGAGCATTCTGTACAGCTAACATTTCTTTTTGATTGATATGCAGGTACATTTGACTTGGGTTCCATTTGCCCTGAATGCACTTCCCTGCCAGGTAAACCCCCCATGCATAGTCTGATGCATCTGTTGTTAGGGTTTGGGCGGCAGGGGGTAGAGTGAATGGTAGTCCCTTGTTTTGGTGACAGGCCTCTGCCCACCAAAGGAACTCTAGGCAAGGTATGATAGGGATCATTGCTTCTAGATCCTGAGAATGTTGACACCATAGGCTTTTTGGATACCATTGCAGTTTCCTCATATGCAGTCTTGCATATGGAATTAGAACAATGCAGGAGGCCATGAACCCCAAGGCTTGCCGTATTTGTCTTGCAGATAGCAGGGTTTTTGTGGCCACTTGTTTGAAGTAGGTTGTCAAATGAATTTGTTTCTCTGGCGTGAGGAAAGCCATCTGGGAAGTTGTATTCAAGCTTGCTCCCAGGAATATAATTTGTTGACAGGGTACCAGGTGTGATTTCTTTTCGTTTATGATATACCCCAGACAAGTTAGCACCCTTTGAACAAAGGCCTGATGATTCAAAAGTATGTCCTGACTTTCTGCCTGAATTAGACAATTGTCCAGGTATGGGCATATTTGAATATTTCTTTGCCTGCAAAATGCAATAACTGAAGCTAGGCACTTTGTGAATACCCTGGGCACAGTAGACAAGCCAAAGGGCAATGCAGAGAACTGATAGTGCGTGTAGCCTGCTTTGAAGCATAGGTATCTTCTGCAAGATTCCCTGATTGGGATGTGCAGGTATGCATCTTTTAAATCTAGTGCTGCCAACCAGGCATCTTTGCCTAGCATAGGAAGCAACTGGTGAAGAGTCAGCATCTTGAATTTTGGAATCACCAAAAAGGTGTTTAGAGTAGACAGGTCCAGGATAGGGCGCCATGAATTTTCTTTTCTGGGTACCAGGAAAAGTCTTGAGTAGAAACCTTGTCCCTTTTCCTCTTCTAGTACCAACTGAATAGCCCCCATGCTTAAGAGAGAAAGTACTTGGTTTTGGGCCTCTGGCCACCCGCTTGGTGTTGGCAATGTGTGGAAGTGAAATCTGTATCTCTGGGACACTATATTTAAAACCCATTTGTCCTGGGTAATGAGTTCCCAGTTCTTTGCATGAAGAGCAATCTTTCCCCCCAAAGGGGCAGTCAGTTGACAAGTGCTTGGAAGTTTTAAAAAGAAGTCACTGAGACAGTTTACTATGGGGGAGGGGGAGTTTTATTGCTCCCAGATTTGGAAGTGGAGGCCCCCCACTGCTTAGTCCTGTGTGTACCCTGGGACTGCAGCCTGGGAGCTCTGCTGGATCTGGGTTTGGACTGACAAGGTCTGGAAGAGGCAGGAAAGGACCACTTCTTGAAAGGCCAATGCCTACTAAATCTTGGAGGTTGTACTTGTAAAAAAATCTTTAACAGTTTGCATAGATTTAGCTTTTTCTTCCATCTGTTTAAGAACTTCTTCTGCCTTGTTGCCAAACAGGCGGTCCTGGTTTAGGGGAGCATCCAGTAATTTTGCTTTAACATGATCTGGTAGGGATTGCTCCTTAAGCCAAGTAAGCCTTCTAAGTACAGACCCAGTTACAGCAGCCCTGCAAGATACCTCAAGAAAATCAAAACCACATTGCAAAGTATGTTTTCCAACCTGTTCAGCTGAATGCAATAAATCCTGTAAATCCTTATTTTCAGCACAATCAGGAATCAACATCATTTTCTGTTTAAGCAATCCAATAATATGCTGCTGATACTTTAACATATTAAACTGGCAGTTTAAGGCCCTAATGGCCAAAGTTGCAGAAGTGTATACCTTCTTACCCCATCTATCCAGCGCCATGGAGTCTCTATCAGAGTGGGGTAGGATTTTTGGCAGTAGTACCTTTAATGCCCTTGGGCCCCTGTGAAATGGTCTCAGGATCCGCAGTAGGATTTTTAAAAAGGAACTTGTGAGAGTCAGGGACCCTGTAATATCTATCAGGTTTCCTGGGAGCAGGAGGTAAAGAGTCAGGGGCCAAGCTAGATTCTGCAAATGCATCATCAACAATGTCTAGTAAAGGAGGTATGGCTAAAGGCATGTGCTGGGGCAGGAGTAAGAAATCCCTAAGGCTCTTTTTAGAATCAGAGAAATCCTGACTTTCCCAATGAAAATGCTCCCTGAGAGTATGCAAGGTTTCACCACAAGAGAAATCCTCTGGGGGGGAGCAGAGGGAATACAGTCCTCACCATCAGAATCCTCATAGGTAGATAAGGGTAAATCCTGGTCATCAGAAGAAACAATCCTGGTCAGAAGTATCATAAATAAACTCAGTCCTAGGTCTCTTAGATGGGGAAGGCTGGCTTCCCCTGATTAAAGTAATAAGGTCTTCAGCCATTCTTATAATTTGTTTTTTAGGCATAGAGGCCTGACCATGCGGTCTGGGCATCAGTTTTCTAGGCATGGTTCAGGATTTAGGCCTTGAAGAAGAAGATGGTGTCAATTTAATACGCAAGTCAGTAGGCCTGAAAACACCCTCAGAAGCAGGTGCCTGCACAGCGGCTCCGGACCCATCCAAGGTAGAGACATCCGCAGGTTCCACAGTTGAAGCATCTCGCGGCATACCGGACTCTGAATGGGTCTCAGTAGAGGCCTGCGCATCAGAAGTAGCAGGTATCAGGGGCTGCAAAAGCATCTCACTGAGTACCGGCGAACTGGTGACTGGCTTAGGAGAAGCGTATTCAGCAGCTTTGGACCTAGGCCGTCTGTCTCTGTCTTTATCTTTGCGTTTTTTCAGAATGTCAGTAGTCAAATGGCTGACCGAAGACATATCAGGATAATTGAACTGAGCACCAAAATATTTAGAAGCGTAAATATACAGACGATGGATAGTTTGTGGTTTAAATAAGGCACAAAACCAACAGTGAGGTATGTTGTGGTCAGGGCATAGGCAAGGAATACAGTACGAATGAAAATCTTTATGAGGTATTTGCTTTCCACAAGTAATGCAGTTATTTACTTTTACTGATATCGGTTAAAAGCAAGAAAAAGTTTCCCCAATGGGGTACTTAGCTTTTAGCTGAAACTCGAAAATGAAAATTTCAGGAGTCGGCCGAGCGACACTTGCGAGCTGCTTCTGCTTTAAACACCGCGCGGCAAGAAAGACTGATGTAATGGCGCCGGCTGCATGTTTTATACCCCTGACGACCTGACGTCATGGAAGAAGAGACAGCAACCAACGCAGGACCCAAGACTTTGTTAATCAGGCCGACTGAGGGCTACTGCAAGCAGATAACCCAAATGTGATGACTGCAACAGTGAAACACGAAGAACATCCTGAAGATAGCATATAAAACAGAGTTAAAGAAAGAGACAACAGTAGATGTGATTTACTGAAATAGTGGTTGGAAGTACAAAGGTTGAAGATATTTTAGTTTTTCATCAATGTGAGATAACAACAATACAGGAATGACAGAACAACATCTAGAGCAGCTTTCTTCTTCTGGCACTGAGTTGGAGTGGGGATACTACATATTACAGGTATGAGGAAAAGGATATAATATATATCTCATGAATTAAATATACAAGTCCTGCACACACAAAACATTTATACATTGTGCTTACTAACCCATATAATAAAGACGTTAGTCAGCATTCTAACGTTAAAGTGTCAGGCACAAGTTCCTATACTTTTTGCCTTATGCTTAACTCTGGAAACATAGATTTTTGCAGTTTAGTAAAGTACAGCAAATAAGCACACTGAAAGCACTATGTGTACTATAAGAAGTCATAATAAAATTATGCCTTACTGTTCCTGTACACCAGCTATAGCATTCTCCCTGTGTTGTAGACGGGTCTATATCAGATGAACGAAAAATCCGTTCATCGAATACGGAAAGATGGAAGCTTCACGGACATCGAAAACGGTAATACACCCCCCCGCTAAATGTATATTCTAACTCCGAGATTGCACTACAGTGAGGAAAGGGCAAATACCCTAATCCTCACTGTACTGAGACCCCACAATACCGTTTTCAATGTCCATGAAGCTTCGATCTTTCCGTATTCGATGAATGGATTTTTCATTCATCTGATATAGACCCATTGTAGACACCCCACTCTCAGTTCAAACCAAGAAATATGGCTGCAACCATACATATATATATATATATATATATATATATATATATATATATATATATATATATATATATATATTTCTTAACTTGGTAAATGATCTGTAGACGATTTTCAGTTATGACCCATGCCATAAGGGTGAGGGGACAACAAAAAGTTTTTAGACAATTTTTAGTGCAATTAATCAGTCAGTGTGTTCTTGGGAGATGTGAGGATAGTGAAGTACCCAGAGAAACCTCAGAGATATAGAGAACATGTGAACTCCATAAAGGCAGTTACAAGAGGTCATGACTGATCCCTGGAACTGTGAGGCACAGATTTTACAAGTCAGCCACCATGCTGTCATTATTATGGCAAAACAGCTCCTCAGAGTGACCCCAGCAGCAGTGCAGCTCCTGACTTGGGTCTATGTCATATGATAGAAAGACCCTATGATTGAATCTGAGAAAACTAAATCTCGGAATATTGAATTGGCTTCTACGCTGGAAGGTGGTATTTTTGGGGTCGGGATTGTTGTTTTCCAAATGTGTAGCAGTAATGAAGTTGGTATATATAACAGGCAACCCCCCCGCCCCCCCCGCCTTGCAAAAACACTTTCATGATGCCAGCTTCCAGAAGAGAAGCCAGTTCGATGTTCTGAGATTTTATCTTCTCAGGTTCTATCATACGGTCTCTCGATCTTATGGAGTACATCCCCCGACTTACCTAGGCCATGTTGTCCTTTGTTTATAACTGTTATTGCTACAAAGGGAAGCCTAATGCACCACAAGGTGCTTTGCTTTTGCTTTTGTTTTTCAGTGTCTCCACTAAGTTACTCCACCTTAAACTTTCTGTAAGTAGTGGATGGGTCCATGCATGCAGGACCTGTGCCTTTGTCCATACCCAACTCCAAATCAGGAGCATGCAGATTACTTACATAAAGCAGCTCAGATCATGAATCACACCCAGACTCACAGATTACATATTGCATACTCTATCAATCTGGTAATGGAGTTACATAAAGCAAGCTTGGTTTACCGATTGTACTAGTATATTACAAACAAAGATGCTTTATTAATTTATTTGGGTAGAGATACACATTAGAGCTCATAACACATACAGCAGTCCTCTACTGTACAAAGTAAGCTTCTTCCCGAATGCAGAGGGCAGAGTATATTGTTTAGGCTTCTATTTAAAGAAGGCCATTATGCTTGTAGAGGTTGCCAGGATAGTACTGTAAACCTGAGAATGTCATCTCAAGATTTGTGTAACTACAGCAACTTTAAAAAAAGAATAAACGGGTTTGTTAAACATAATGAATTTATTGTCTTCTCTATTTCTTTCAGCTGCTCCCGTTAGCGGTCACCATAGCGGATCATCTGTTTCCATTTCTTCCTGCCCTCTGCATCTTGCTCTGTCACACCAGCCACCTGCATGTCCTCTCTCACCACATCCATAAACCTTATCTTAGGCCTTCCTCTTTTCCTTTCACCTGACAGCCCCATCCTTAGCATCCTTTTCCCAATATACATAGCATCCCTTCTCAGCACGTCGAAACCAATGCAACCTCGCCTCTCTTCCTTTGTCTCCAAACCGTCCCTCTAATATACTTGTTTCTAATCCTGTCCATCCTCGTCACATCCAATGCAAATCTTAACATCTTTAACACTCTATCACCTCCAGCCCTGACTCATATCTTTTTGTCAGTGTCACCGTCTCCAACCCACAGAACACAGCTGGTCTTACTACCATCTTGCAGACCTTCCTTTTCACTCTTACTGGTACCCATCTGTCACAAATCATTCCTGATACTCTTCTCCACCCACTCAACCCTGCCTGCACTCTCTTCTTCTCTATTCTACACTCACCATTACTCTGAGCTGTTGATCCCAGGTATTTAAACTCATCCACCTTTGCCAACTCTACTCCCTGCATCCTCACCATTCTTCTGTCCTCCCTCTCATTCACATACATATATTCTGTCATAGTCCTGCTGACCTTCATTCCTCTCCTCTCTAAGGCA
This sequence comes from Protopterus annectens, assembly GCF_019279795.1. NCBI lineage: Eukaryota > Metazoa > Chordata > Ceratodontiformes > Protopteridae > Protopterus > Protopterus annectens. Next base: position 691,785,561 of record NC_056743.1, read on the forward strand.
TATCTCCACCTCTCTGGGGTCTCCTCTACCTGTTCCCTATTCTGACTACAAGTCACAATATCATCCATAAACATCATAGTCCATGGGAAGTCCTGTCTGATCTCAACTGTCACCCTGTCCATCACCACTGCAAATAAGAAAGAACTCAGAGCTGATCCTTGATGTCATCCCACCTCTACCTTGAACACATCTGTCACTCCTACCACAGACCTCACCACTGTTGCACTGCCCTCATACATATGCTGCACCACTCTTAAATACTTCTCTGCCACTCCCAACTTCCTCATACAATACCACAACTCCTCTCTAGGCACCCTGTCATATGCTTTCCCTAAGTCGACAAAGACACAATGCAAGTCCTTCTGACCTTCTATATTCTTCTCCATCAACACCATCAGAGCAAACATCGCATCTGTAGTGCTCTTTCCTGGCATGAAACCATACTGCTGCTCACTAATCATCACCTCCCTTCTTAACCTAGCCTCCACTACTCTTTCTCATAACGTCATGCTGTGGCTGATTAATTTTATCCCTATGAAGTTACTACAGCTCTGCACATCACCCTTATTCTTAAAAATCAGTACCAATACACTTCTCCACTCCTCAGGCATCCTCTCACTTTCCAAGATTCCGTCAAACATTCTGGTTAAAAACCCACTGCCGTCTCTCCTAAACACCTCCATGCTTCCACAGGTGCATCATCTGAACCAACAGCCTTTCTATTCTTCATCTTCTTCATAGCTATCCTTATTTCCCCTTGCTAATCCATTGCACTTCCTGATTCGGTATCTCCACATCATCCATCCTTCTCTCTCTCACTCTCTTCATTCATCAGTCCCTCAAAGTACTCTTTCCATCTGCTCAATACACTTTCCCTCATTATCTTTTATCCCCCTAACCTGCTGCACATATTTCCCAGCTTGGTCTGTCTGTCTAGCCAAGCAGTACAGGTCCTTTATCTCTCCTTAGTATCCAGCCTTTCTTACAACTTGCCACACACTTTATCCTTAGCCTTCATCACCTGTCTCTTCACCATATGCCTCATTTCCTTGTACTCCTGTCTACTTTCTTCATCTCTCTGACAATCCCACTTCTTCTTCACCAACCTCTTTCTCTGTATACTCTCCTGTACTTCCTCATTCCACCACCAGGTATCCTTCCTCTGTCCAGATGTCACACCAAGCACCTTTCAAGTTGTCTTCCTTACCACCTCTGCCATGGCTGCCCAGCTATATGGTAGCTCTTCACTGCTACCCAGTGCCTGTTTTAACTCTTCCCTGAACTCCACCTCACAATCACCCTTTTTCAACTTCCACCATTTAATCCTTGGCACTGCTTTCACACTCCTCCTCCTCTTCTTGATCACCACCATCATCCTACAGACCACCATTCTATGCTGCTTAACTACACCTTCCCTTGTCACCATTTTACAGTCTTTAACCTCCTTCAGACTGGCCCTCCTGCAAAGGATATAATCCACCTGTGTGCATCACCCTATGCTCCTCCCTCTTCTTAAAATATGTATTCACCACAGCCATGTCCACCCTTTTCACAAAATCCACTACCATCTGACCTTCTGCATTCCTCTCCTTAACACCATACCTACCCATCACTTCCTCATCCCTTCTGTTCCCTTCACCAACATGCCCATTGAAATCCGCTCCAATCACTAGTCTCTCACCATTGGGTACACTCACCACCACTTCATCCAACTCACTCCAAAGTTTGTCTGTCTCATCCATCACACACCCAAATTGCGGAGCCTATGCGCTAACAACATTCATCATTACACCATCAATTTCCTGCTTCATAACCATCATTCTATCCAACACTCTTTAATGAATTTATTGTAATGTTATTAATATGGGATTATCACAAAATGCAAAATCCCTAGAGATGCTTATTTCCATCATGCAGGTCTTGCAGGAAGACTGCTATAGTGTCACTCATGTATATTATCCGTCTGGTTCATAGTGTTTTATTATTTTACATCTGACATTTGAAGAACAGCGACTTTCTGCTATACAGTATAAAAATGTTTTAGAGCATAATTTAAAAATGTATATAGTAATGTCTTTCAGCTTTTCCTGGTTAGGGATCACCACAGCAGATCACCAGTCTGCAGACTGATTGGCAGTGGTGTTTTTATGGTGTTCGGTTGCCAGCCTGGTGACCAGCCTTCACAAAAGGTACACACATACACAGACGCATTTACTTGCATGTCCTTAAAACTCACTCAACCACAGGGAGGACATGCAGACTCTGCACAGAAGGAGCTCCAGCCAAGAATCAAACCAGAGAACCTCTTGCTGTAAGGTGACAATGCTAACTGTTGCACCACTGCTGCAACAATTTAAAAATGCATATAAAAGAAATATTTTAATATATTACTAATCCACATAATAATAATAATAATAATAATAATAATAATAATAATAATAATAATAGAAAATATATACCAAGTGTTCGCTTTCTGGATCTAAACAACTGGTTGCTTCATCCAGCACTAGGATTTGTGGTTTACGTATCAGAGCTCGAGCAATTGCTATTCTCTGTTTCTGTCCTGCTGACAACTGTCCCCCTTTTTCTCCAACATCTATAATGAAGAATTAACATAAGAAGTCATTCTGTACAACCAATCCATTTAAATATATTTGTTATATAAACATTTTAAAGAGAAACTGACAGACTATAATGATCTATCCCAAAGCATGACCTTACATATATTTACATACTTATGGTGGAAATAATCATACTTGTCTCCATTCCAGGCCTCATGAATTTTTAAAACTTTCAAAGACTTATATGGCTAAAAACTATTCCATTAATTTACCATGTTATCCACTAGCATAACTATATCCACCCTAGACTGCTATCCTTACAAGAAACTCCTATCAAAGGAATCCATCCAAATTCAGATAACCCTCACAGATATATATATATATATATATATATATATATATATATCTACACACACACACTAAAAATAATCGATTAATTTTACTAGTAACATCATTTTAACATCCTTGGCAATTACACATGACACTTCTTCCGTCTTATCCTATATACTAAAATCTACATACATAATGAATTGTTAACTAAAACCTACATACATAATAAACTGTAGACCAAAACCTACATATATAAAAGACTGTAAACCATAATACAATTAATATGGGACCCTCCCCACACAATAATTCTCTAATATCAGCAATATACAATATTATAAATAAGGTGGTGCCCACAACCCCACCTACATAGTAATAATTATATGACTAAATGTGGTCTGCTTTTAAACATGTTGATCAATAAAGCAATCAAAATCAACAATCAAGACAAATTTGCAGTTTTATACAGGGAGTAGAGAAGCCCCCATCCCAATTACTAACTTACATACACTTTTTATTCATAATCATGGTTTTAGCATAACCAGATTAAAACCATGAAATTATACATCAAAATAGTATAATAACATAAGATGCAAGAAAACACCACCCCATCCTAAATATGTCCAATTTTGCAAAAGTATTATATAGTAAAGTAGATGGCATGTTTTATCAACAACTGTATGAACAAAAGCAATCTCATACTATATTTAGTTTGACAAAAATATGTACACATTATAGTTAGTCCAACATTTAAGACAAGCTTCAAATGCTTACACAGGTGAAGGAGACACACCACCCCCAATCATTCCCTAACATTCAATCAAAAGCACAGTTTAATAACTATATAGAAGAAAAATGGCACACTGCTTTACCTCATGAAATATTATAAAGAAAAAAGAGCATGTGATGATTCCTCCCTAGCATTTATCAATACTACCTCACACTGTAAACATATTTATGTATAATGTAAGCGATGGCACTGATCACTCCTTGTTCACTAACATACTAACAGCATAAAACATTTGGCTAGTCCATTTTTTTAGCGTAACTATTTACAAGACTAACACTATTATGTTTATCAAAATGACTTGGCAATGCAGAAGGTGAAATATCTTTTTTCCATCTAAAACATACAGACGACAATATACGAAACTGGACCACACCTCAAAACATAAAAAAGAGCATAACTTTTGAGAAGTAAACAAAGGGCCTTTTCTGAGGAAAAACAGTATCAAGAAAAAACACATAGGAGAGGTTTATCTATTTTCTTAACATAAATCTCTTTCAGCGTCCCTTGTTCTAATATTCATATCTACATTGAATTGGAAAAACAATAGTTTATAACAGCCATCTCATTAATACTTTTGATAGTCCAGGAAAATCCATGCTTTCAATGCATGGTAAGCAATACCCCCAATGAAACTCTGGAGGAAAGAAAGCAACTCTCTGGCATTTGCATATTAGTCAAAAACAAATAAAGGCGCAGCCCTTTCCATCATGACCAGTCTGATCTTCCCATTCATCTTCTAATTCCACTGAGTGTGAACAAGCTACCATTTTAATGGAGCTGTAAACATCCAATTCCTCTGGTTTAAAATCCAGTATTAAGAGTAATCAAACTGTACTACATATATGTATTAGATTCCCTATTCTGAAAAAAAGGTCCACACCTAAAGGAAACTGAATATAACTAATCTTGAGAAAATATAACAACATACCTATACAAGTCAGCATTTAGTGCCTTGATGAAGAAGGCAAAATCTTCATCATTTTCTGACAGTTATTACTATACATCAGATGGACTTCTATGTGGACAGTCAGTTAAAGACTACATCCCAGACTGAAATTCAACTCTTAAGGACTTAAACACAGCATATTCTTTAATTTGGCTTGCCAGGTCTTCCTATGATAGCACAGGGATTTCTGCTAATGGCATCTTTACAGTTATAGCAGGTTCCATTTTGTTTATAAATCTATTTCTGATGTAATACTAATTCAGTAAAAATATTAACTTGTAGTCATATAGCACATTCCCTACCCTGAAAAGAAGTCATATGCTCTCTTCTAATGGAAACCAAATAAACTGAAGCTTGGCAAAGTGTTGTAATGAATTATTAACATAACATTTTTGTATGGGATGTGTAACTGAATAAAACTGTGATAACTGTTAATAAAAGTTTCACAAAATGACCCTTGGATTCTCAACTATATAATGTATATAAGAATTCCATTTTACTAGTAATGACATACATGCAACTCGGTGATGAAATTGCCTTATCCATTTTCCCTCATTAGTGCAAGGATATTCAATGGTGGTAGTAACGTTCCAATTACAAAAAAGCCACTATTATGGAGAAGTGTTGTTTCGCATGTAATGGTTATTCAAGTAAAATATGTTATAGGCTAGTCCTGCACACTCCATTCTAATCAGAAGTCATATGCAACTTATCAACTTTTAATGGCCACATTGGCTTACTGGTTAGTGGTTACTGCTATGAATACAGAATTATATCTCTAAAATGGTATAACATACCGTAATAAATATTTTGAGAGCAAACTTGCACATTGAAGAATGAACTTTATTTAGGTAGTGCTTTTAGGTACAATGGAATAGATCATTTGCATATGGAATGCCTGAGTATCTGAGTAGTCATATTTTTTTCTAATTACATCAGATACTAAAACACAAGTCTAAGAAAAAAGTAACTAATTCTTTTAATTATGTTACATCAGCATAACATATTCATTATTTTGTGCATTCTGCATTTTTCCAGATTAGAAAATAAAATATGCAACTGTGAACTGAATCTAGTAATATCTGCAGTATGGTATGAAAGCAAAATAAAGTAATACTTTTGAAAAACAAAACACTGTACCTTCACTTCACTCACAAATTATCACAAGACAATAGCTTCAGCTCCTTTTATACATAGAGCATTCCTAAAGAATATATCCCCTGTGAAAGAGTACATTTTTGCACACTGTGAAGGTCATATATATATATATATATATATATATATATATATATATATATATATATATATATACATATACATATATATATATATATATGCAGTCCGAACAAAGATCTGTGATGATTACTTTTCACAGACAGAGCCAGGTCACGTGCAGAGCTACATAAGTGCACATAACCGTACACACTGTCCTGAAAACCCAACACTTTAACTGTTTAAAGAGCACTACTGAGGCTGCCGCTAATGTTTGATGGCACAGAACTTTCTACTCTGTGTATTTTCTCTCTCTCTTTCTCTCTCTAGATATATATATATATATATATATATATATATATATATATATATATATGTGTGAAGAGAGAGAGAGAGAGATGCATAGATATAGATATAGGTGGCAGTGAAACTGTCAAGTGTTTGTAATGTCGACAGCTGTCAAGCTGACTGGATATGCTAGACTAGGCAGTTTGACAAGTGTGCAAGATCAACAGTTCTTGCAAAGGGGAATATCCCCTTTCTCTGCGGATTTTGCAATATCAGTTAGTATATATAATTAGGTGGTGGGGGTGCTTGCCTCCCTGCAAAAAATGACATTTTACTTACTTTTTTTTTTAATGTGGAAGTTGCATGTGCATGCATAGTGTTGTGTCCACTTCCGTATTTTCTGACCATATGCAGTCAATACTTGGGCAGTCAGCAGTCAACTTTGGGTGTTTTCACTAATGTGCAGTACACACACACACACACACACACACACACACACACACAAACACACAGACACACAGACACACACACGCATATATATATATATATATATATATATATATATATATATATATATAATTGTCTCATGAAACATTGACCGCTCATAAGATCGAATGAAAAAGAAATAATCATTTTTAGAACAACTCTAAAATGATCAAAAACAACAAATAAAAATGTTCCCCCACATCCCCCAGCTAATTATATAATACCAATGCCAAAATTGCTCAATAGCAGGGTAAGGGCAAATTCCCTAACCCCATTGTAATGAAATCTAGCTATTAAGGAAAATGTTTGTCATATGAATATTTGCTTTGATTTTCAGCAGTAAAAAGCATTCACTCTTCTGATCTGCAACTATATATATATATATATATATATATATATATATATATATATATATATATATATATATATATATATATATACATATATATATATATATATATATATATATATATGGGAATATGAAATTTCAGTGAACACACTACAGATCGAGCCCCAAATCTTGAATCATAAAGGATTGAAACTCAAAATACTGAAAGAAAAAAAAAAAACATTTTTTTGCAGGGGACAAGCTCCCTTGCCACTTAGTTATACCAATTTTGAGATAACACTACACTAGAAAAAGGGCAAAATCCTACTCCCTGCTGTACAGTGATCTCCTGTAGGCAGCTACAGAATTTTTCAAAATTGACATTTCAATCAAGAATGCAAGTAGCAAAATAATTATGCATAGTGCAACCTACGTGTGTGTGTGTATAAATATATATATATATATATATATATATATATATATATATATATATATATTTTTTTTTTATATATACCCACACACACACATACACACACACACACACACACACACACATATATATATATATATATATATATATATATATATGGGACCCGGACACATGCGTGAATTTAACTTTCACCAAAAGTCAAATTCGCGCTCGCACATACCCAAAATTGCTGTTCATCACATTTAATTAGTGTTTTTTTTTCACAGTTTAACGGAAGCGCTTTTTCAATTAAAGCGCTTTCGTTAAACTGTGATCGTTATATATTGAACAAGTGTCCTAGATCTATATATATATATATATATATATATATATATATATATATATATATATATATATATATAGATACAGATATTCCATCATCTACCCCTTTTCCCATTCTGCATATGGGGTCGAAGTGTCACTTCTGTAGTGACATTCATCTCGAGCCAAGGTTTACACTACAGGGTGGCTAGCCCTGCCGTGGTAGTTTATTCGCACCACTCACTTGCACACACTCTCACCTATGGCCAATTTAGAGTGTCCAATCCATCTACTGCATGTCTTTGGAATGTGGGAGGAAACTGGTCACTCACTATCACTGAGGGGCAACAGCAAGTATTATGCATGGATGTGCCACACAATGGTGTTGGTCACTATCCAGTACATCAGGTGACACCTCTCTCAATAGGGCTGTAGGCTGATGTGTCGGCACAAGTTGAATCACAGTAAATGGAGCAATCCAAATTCTAGTTCCTTAAATCCTATATCTCCAGATGAGGAAGTTGCCAATATCATCTCTGCACCATTACCACAAACCACAGGACCTATGGTAGCCTCTCAGCAATGCCCTTGTGATTCTTTGACCACTAAAGCTGATGATGTTAATGCTGCTATTGAAAAAATGCTCTGGCATGGTATGGTCAGATTTTGAAGGAAAGTGTTGTCTCACAAGTTCAGAAGACAAAGGCAGTGCAAGGCATTAATCACAGTTTCCATAGACTACTGCACGAGATCCATGAGTGGTCAGAGTGGCAAGAGGTCCATATGGGATAACTATACTAAATCACACTCTTAAATGCTTCAAAACAAAACAGAAGCACAAAACAAAAGCATTATATATGAATGTTCAAACATAAGATAAATGAAAAACAGTAAAACGGTCAATTTCAAATCTCATTGTGCCTTCCACACACACACACACACACACACACACACACACACACACACACACACACACACACACACACACACAGAAGACAGACAGACACACACACACACACACACACACACACACGTTACCTATATTTACTACTCTAAGATGATTGTACCCCAGAGTAGGATACATGCTTTGCGGTACCACTACCTTAGTAAGGACTATAAATGATATTTTATATATAGTGAGAAAGAAGGGTGACTATGCAATTTAGCATGCGGAGAATTGTTAAACAGTAGGCAAAAAATGCTGAGTATAGACATGGGTACAGATAATGCCTTGCTGTAATCAAAACTATGGAGGATGCAGAGTATACCAGGGCATCGGAGGGAGTAGTGGTAGAGAAAACAAGAACTGTAATGTATTCAGACCAGGCTACTGCAAAAGATTGTAAGAAGTTGATGTTTGAGTTGTAGGAAACTGGTAATGTTTGAGGAAAGGAAGGAGATCATTGATACAAATATCACAGACAGAAAGATATGAATATTTCTACAGTCCTTCCAGAAGAACAAAAGAATAGGAAGTATACAGACTGACTGCTTTGGGGGTTGGTTATTACTTCACAGATGATGCTAGCTTCCTCCTTTAAGACATCCCATTAGAAAAGAGGAATTATGCAGAATGAAGGAGTTGTACAATTTGGTCTCATCTTTATAAGGTGGCTTACGGAATACATGGGCTGGACAACCTTGTTATCCATGGTGCATACACTACGAGTGAGTATCTTAAAAGATACGCTAGTAGTGAGAAAACACTTGACTTAAATGGACATACATCTTTGTTATCAACAGAAGAATGTTGCCTACTGAATCCATTTAAAAATACAGCTATCACCAGAATGATGGTTCCACCTAATTACACGCTCCCTTTGTCTTTTACATGTTCTTATTGTACTTATAATCAGTAATACATTCAAGCAGTTCTAGTGAGAAGGAATTCTGTGGATCTAACATAAATTTTTGAAGACATTTCTAATTACTTCAAACACACATTATATTCCAAGCCCCTTCCTCCAAGTCCTGCTTTTCATGTTCTGATCCACTGCTCCAGCCCTTCATTTTAGGTTTCTGTGTACCAGCTATGTAAAACCAAACTGAGCAAGCCAAAAGATACTCCACAAACTGTTGAAGCACGGAATGGTGCTAAATAAAACCAAACAGCATCAAAGGTAATGATGAATGCAGTACTGCAAAAGGTAATAATCCAAACAGAATTTATTTTGAAGCGCTTTTCGTCTGCTACTAGTGGCAAACTTCTTCAGAATGTGTACCAGCACTGAACTTTTTCACTCCTGTCTCTTCTCCAGACTGTAAACCTTCAGTGGCCTTAGCCTTCCTATGTTTGTCATCTTGCTCCTCCCTTGAGCAGCTTCTGTACCTTTCTATGCTGCCCTTCAGGCAGGCTGGTCACTGACTATCACTGAGGGGCAACAGCAAGTATCATGCATGGATGTGCCACACAGTGGTGTTGGTCACTATCCAGTACATCAGGTGACACCTCTCTCAATAGGGCTGTAGGCTGGTGTGTCAGCATAAGTTGGATCACAGTAAATGGAGCAGCCCAAATTCTAGTTCCTTAAATGCTATGTCTCCGGATCTTTTTGAAATTATATTTTCTGTGGGGTCACAGCTCCATTTTAAGAAGATGCCCTGAACCCTCCTCTCTGTTATAATTAACCCTGATATTTGCTAAACTTCACAAGAAGTTATTATTTCTGAAATCTCCTTTTTCTTGATATGCCCTGATCAAATGGTCTGTGCTACTTAGATGATGGATCAGATGACTATATACCTTTCCTCAGCAAAAAAGACGAAGAGAACTGAAAGCAGACTTCAGGGCCGGACTTCACCATTGCCCTAGACTGCAGGATAATAATACCAGTTTGTACCACGTGCTGCACAGTGGGCACTCCATAAACTTTTACTATGGCTCTACTATGTTATATTGGACTGGTTCATCTTTGGCATGATCAGAACATCAGGATTTCTTTTATTATACAGTTCCAGTCACCACATCTCCAAACAGCCAATCAAACTTCAAGCTTCCAAAATGCACGGCTTTGCATCTGTCACTAAACTAAGTTGTCACTTCTAAAATAATTTATTCTATCAGTCCTACATTCCAGCGACTGAAAACTATTTTTACCCTCATTTCACTGCATGCATGTTTGCTTTGCTATAAAAAATGTTTTCACTGAAACATCCTGAAAAAAAATGTGCTCTGTACAATCTCACTAGTGGTCTACTACACGTATCGTAGTTATCCCCTGACCATAAACCTTTCAGTACCAACAATTTAAATCACATCTCATCCACTACAGTCTGCTTACTATCAATTTTCAGTGGATACATTCTGAAGGTCTTCCTGGTGTCCTATCAGACTAACTCTGCTGGATTCCTTTTGTTCAACTTTGCCATGACAATACTGTAATAAGACCATATGCAAATATCAACAGTAAACCTTTCATTCATCAAAATTGTGTTCTTCAGCTATCCTTTGGCAACTGATTTGTTTCTTTAGAATACTTTTCCATTTCTTCAGTTTATATCAGATCTCGTATCTGAATTCTGACTGGATGGGGTTCAGGAGGTCATTTATATAACTCTTATATGTTGAATATTCAGAAGTTTTTTCCATTAGATTTCTAGAACTGAAGTGAGACTCCCTATTCCACAGTTACTCAGCTACTTCTTTGAATCTACTGTTAAAGCAACAGAATAACCCCACCCATTTCCTATCTTCTGATGTCTAGCCTATCTCAAGCAACCTATTTTAGACAGTTACTGATATCCTTACCAATACACAAGATACCATCTTCAAAAACTTTGGAGGCAGGCCAACAGGTTCTGAGCTTTTTTGTCTTCTCACAGATTTAGTTTGTTTGCCATGCCTACTTCTGAGGGGACTCTACTGAAAAGCCCTTAGACCACTACCATCCTCTAAGACTTCCCTTGCAGGTAAGTCTAGACTAAAGACTAAGGCAAAACTCTGAAGTGATCCACAACAACTAAAGAGAGCATTGCACCAGGGTAGTGTTAGGTTCAGACTTCTGATACCCTCTAAAAACTTTCTATTTTTCTTAGGAGTCCAAGTCACTCACTACTCCATTTTTAGTTTGTACTTACCTGTCAGTCTCACTCATTCCTAAATTTTTTATTAATTGACATGTATTCTTTTTTCATCTTGATGGCTTCCACCTTGATGACTGTTGAAACATGATGGCCTTTTCCTTCCCCTCTCGTTATTCAATTTCTTGCCGAGCCATCCACTATTTCCTATACCACTGAAGTCATCACCTCTACAGCTGTAACCTCTTTACTCATACCTGTTACTGTCATTAGAATCTCATCTCATACCTCTTTTAGGTCGACCTTTCAATGTCCCATACCTTTACTCCAGGCTAAGTTTAAACTGCACAGGAGTATGATTGGGGTACTACAGATAGATAGACAGACAGACAGACAAATAGATGGATTACTAGACAGGTGTGGTCTTTTATCCTTATATGTTCTATCTCATCTTCAGATCCTGTTTCGGATTTATTCTCCTTAATTTGGCATTTAAACTTCTGTACCTTCTTCATTTTCTAAGAACTTTTCTAGCATAATCATACCAAATGCCTCCATGATCAGGACCAACAAGTTCTTCAAAAAGATCCCTTCAGCTTCTCTACCAGGAACTTATTCTTTATAGTCCATATTCCTTAAGTAGCCAGTATATGATTCTTCACCCCTACATCAATCCCTTTTCTCCTCTTTCCCTTATCTTAGATATAAACATAAACCAAAAATCCATAAACAAAAATCGTAACAATAACACTTTTTCCTCTGCACTATTTATTGACCTTTCAAAAGCCTTTGATATGGTCAACCATAATATGCTTATAGACATTCTAAAAGCTCAATCATATGACCCACAAGCATTACAATGGTTTAAATCCTATCTGGAAAACAGACAGCAAGCAGCACTGTGGGATAATAATCTTTCTATATCCCTCCCTGTGAACACTGGAGTACCCCAAGGCTCTATTTTAGGACCTCTACTCTTCTCATTGTTTATTAATGACCTACATACCAAAATTCCTCAGGCAACCTGCATACAATATGCAGATGACTCTAATTTGTTCAGCCACGTCCATAACCTCTCTCCAGTCCCTCACCCAAACAGTATTTAACAGTGTTGAAAATTGGTTCATGCAACACTGCCTCCTCCTGAACCTCAAAAAAACAAAATTATTGCTCTTTGCTCCTACACATAAGTCACCACAACTGCACTTCACAATAACCTCTAACAATGCAACTAACATATCCCCAGACACTTCAACCCTTCTACTGGGAGTAACAATTGATAATAACCTTAGCTTTGATGACCACATTAATTCTACAATAAAATCTGTCAACAAAAAACTAGGTACCCTTTACAGAATTAAAACCCTTCCTTTCCCCTTCAGCCAGAATGACTATTGCCCAGACCCACCTTATCTCTACCCTGTTCTATGCTTCTGCAGTATATACCAATCTAACAAAAAAACAACCTCACCAAACTTTCCACCAGTTACAATACCACAGCCAGATTTGCCACTGGCACCACCTTTAGAACTCACCACTGTCTCAACCTAAAACAACTGGGATGGCTAGAACTGCAGAACCAACTACTTTGCCAACAACTTGTTATCACCCAAAAGATTCTTTACCACCATAATAATTATCACCCAAAAGATTCTTTACCACCATAATAATACCCCTATCCTCACTAATCTGATTACACCCTACAAAAATCTTTCAACACTACGCTCAGCTAATAAGCTTCTAGTTTCCACTATTAAATCAAATAACAAAGCTGGGGACTCACTTTTCACTAACACAGTAGGTAAACTCTGGAATGAGCTTCCTACTGAACTTTCCACCCTTGCTTCCACTCTTCTTTTTAAAAAACATCTTAAAGAATATCTTAATACTCACTGGCTTTGCCCCTGCTCTAACCCAGACTGGTATCTCATTCCCCTTCCTGCTCTTTCTATACTTCTCTACTCCACTGTTGTATGTCACCTATCTGTAATTAATAATTTCCTTCATAGTGCTGAAAAAAAAATTATGTTTTTTTGCTCTCTGTACTTGATCTTAGCTTAAACCTACTAAATGACTATGTAAAATTTTTGTTCTGCCCAATGTAGCCAATATACTGTAATTCACTTGACTATTACTATATATTGTATTCTTTGTCACTGCTGGTGCTTGGAGCTTTTCTCCCCAGGCCTCTACTGAAAATGGACATATATCCAGTTAGACTAGCCCAGTCAACAAATGTAAAATAAATAATAAAATAATAATAAACAGCTGTTTCCTGTCCACTGGCATCCACCTCATCATCTTTTGCTATCATGTAGTCAACACCCTCCATTATATGCAGCACCAGCCCTCCTCACATCATTCACCACTCAATTTTCTGGAACAAATTATACCTGGCCCTGTAGCCTTATAGTCTTTACAGTGACTAGGTCAGATATCACTCATCCTGCTACATCCAACCTCCTGTCTAGAAGCACTACATGGAGCAAAACTATCTTGTTCACCACGCTCCTGGCACTAGTCAATATTAAGGGCCATCCCTATTTTACTTTCTTCTCTGTTGGTATCAGTTACCCTAGTAGGCTTTCTTAATACACAGAACTCGCCTTGTCCCTCATAATTTTGATATAAATTCACCACCTAACAAGGCTAGCATCACTTTATCCAAACAGTGTATCAGAATAAACTCATTAGCTAGGAAACATTGGAACCCACTAATGATACACCTGTAGATGACTTCACACTGGGTTTTAACAGGTATGATTTGGTAACTCATTCAAAACTACTTGTCAGTTAATAGAGAATGCATGAGTCCCTGATAGTTCTGCTCATCAGATATGATTGGTCATCTTTTAAGAGGTGGCAGTGGGGGTGAAGTAGTTCTTTACTCTTGGGAAAGTCATCAGTAACAACTTGAAGACTTCTATTATTTCTGCACTTTTATCATCATGGATGGCTTCAAGTAGAGGAGGATGAGCCTTACTAAAGATGGCTAAGTGATGAACCTAATATTAAATGGCAAAGAAGGGAATCAGAATTACATAGGGCTCTGGAAGATTGTGTCTTCTCTTGGAATATGAAGTTAACATCAAGAAATAAAAGATGTTTGACGAGCAGCATAATAACTCACCAACCACAGCCTCCATTCTTCAGGTGGACTTCTTTGTGAAGATCACCAAAGCAATGGATAAAGTCAAAATGGTCCACATTGCCTACCTTGACCTGGACAAAGCATTTGACATAATACTCCACTTGGGCATTGTTGACAAACTCAGGAGGTTAGATATAAACTCTTACATCACCCAGTGGATAGCCAGGTGGCTCACAAACAGGACCCAAGAAGTTAGAAATGGTCAGTCCACCTCTACAAAGAGCCAGTTACAAGTGGAGTCCCTGTGGGATTGCTCCTGGGACCACTTCTCTAAAGTCAAGGCCAGTGTATCAAGGGCCTCTGGATGACCAAATTTTCAGACAATTTCAAATTAGGAGGACTCAAAGAATGCCCCACTGATATGAATATTCACCAGGAAGGGCAGACACAAAGAAATAATTAGTTCAGAACCATGGACTAAAACTAAATGACAAGAAATACATAACAGTATCCTTTGGGAAGTCATCCACCCCTGGTAAATATCATATTGATAACACACCCCTAAGAGTCAACCCAGTAGTCAGGGACTTGGGGACACGCATAGGCAGTAAACTAGCCTTTGACCTTTAAATGTCTACAGTAGTGAGGAAATCATTCTATGTTAAGCAACGTATAAACAAAGGTATGGTATCTACATCTAAGGAAGTCATTGTTCCACTGTATTCAGCATTCATTAGACCTATCATTGAGTACAATGCCCCCTTTGGTATGTACCTAACCAGGCACATCAATCAACTTGAACATCAACAGAGGTTCATCACCAGAACAATGCAGACCATAAGTAACATGTCCCATGCAGACCACCTCAAAGCCCTATGCCTGTATTCTGTCTGCTACGGGCTGTTGAGGGGAGATCTATGCCTGGCATACAAGGCATTATCAGACCCCACTCTGGTGGACCTCCTGCATATCCACATAACAAACAGTACCAGAAGACTTAAACCTTGCCTATGATATAAATAAGACCTGTTGGAAAGAGAAGTGTGTATCCCACAGACTACCCCTTGTCTGGAACAGGTTCCTCATCCATGTGAAGCAGAGTTCCTCCCTAACCCAATTCCAGTGTAACTTGGACAACTGGATTAGAAACAGGAAATTGATCCCTCTTTTGACACCTGCATATTTAATGGACACAAGCAGCTTGCAAATGGTTCATTTCCTAAGCCCCTTCTTACACTATTCAAGGGTACCAGAACTTGTCAAAGATTTAGGATGCACAGCTAGGCTTAAAAAGGCCCTTGTGGCCATTAGCCTAGTGCACACTTATGAACCTATGGATAAAGGGATGTGGGGTGGTGGTGAATGCCACAAAGACCAGTTCTTAGCAAAGTTGTACAGTAGTAGTTAAAGCAAACAAAATGATTGACAGTAAAGGTGCATGATCAAGAGAAAAAGCAGAAAATTGAAAATTCCTTTGTGTTATTGCTTGGTTGTACTACACTTCAACATTATTCCTGTCTAAAGCTTTTCAGCAAAAAAGAAGAGTGTGTCTTTCTTACAGCAATTACAGAGGAATGTCAAATGACCAGGGATTATACAAGGACAGATTTGTTTAGCTGTACTTGTTTAAACTTTAGTAGAAGATGGACAGTACATGTATCACAGAAGTCTTCAAGCAGGTAAAATTATAGAGAGGAGGTGGCTTAAATGAGGTCATTTAGAAGAAGGTGGAGGAATTAGCAAATAGTGAAATAGTAGAGTGGAAGGTGAGACATCCAAAAGAAAGGCACAAATGGCACATTCAAATGAGAGGTTAGTGGCTCATTGGAATACACTACCCAAATATCTAATGGAGGTCTTGCAATAAAATTAGAGAAGACTATGCATACAATCAAAACATGGATGGTATAAGAGAAGATTAAGATGTTCTGGCAAAGCAGCTATGTTTTAAGGTGCTGACTTTCAATCAGACTTCATAGACTGTTGTGTGTATTTAGGTGATATTATGAGCGTAGTAATGTTAGGATGTCAATTACTGAAAGTCCATACCTCTGAAAATGTATACTATATGGGCTATACTAATGAAGTAATGTACTCTGACTAAAGAATGAAGAGTTTTAAGCCTTCTGAGCAACTATAATAATTATAAATGCACTATCTGTTATGGAGCTGCTGACTACACAAATAATCAAATACCTGTCTAGATATCCACTCTGACTTCATAAGCCTATCTTTTACCTAAATACATACAAGAATAGTCAAAGAAAATATATAATAGAATAATCCACTATAGAAGATCTACTCCAGTACAGGTGGTCAGCACTTTACAAAATTTAACCCTTCAGACATTCCTCTTAGATACCTTCTTACAGTATTAGCTGATTTAGGATGAGGCCCTCTTGGTGCATTCACATTCCCTTCCAATTCATATTCAACATTTTTCTTCTGAAGTATCCATGCTCCAGTGGCAGGGCACACCTAATGTTTACACACTTTCTTTTAGTCCTGGCACTCTCATGTTTACCCCAACCAGTATGTGAGCACAGTTGGTGCAAATACAGAAATATATGAGTATTTTATGATTGCTCTGTTAACAAGTAATATATATATAAATATACCTGTCAATCTTATATGGAAATCCAATATCATCTGCTAGGCAGAGGAATTGTCCAAGCACAGATGGATGATTTGAAGGTATGTGGGACCTACAAAGGAAGTTCCTTTTTATTGAAACTGATATATTGTACGACAATATGTTTTAACTAACCTCAGGAATCCTCCTTGATAGGTATGGCATTGGGTTGCATCCCAAATATCAAATCAACTAGTGTGGAAAGATGAAGAAAATAGCAAAAAAGGATCAGGAGGTTGAGTCCAGGAGTACTGAGGTAACAAAGAAGGACAAGTTATGTCACGGTCATGACAATAATGCTTATAATATGTGTGAAATGAGTACCAATGGGCTGTGTCACTGATTTCTGCAAGGGGGACATTTCTGAAGCAATCACTGTATGCACCAATACGTTTAATGGATTAGTCTATGAATACAGCATTCTCCAATGAAAGGTCATCTGTATGATGGCAAAAGATAATGCAGGATGAAAAGGATTTGCTTTGTATTTGCCAGCCCTTCCTTCTATGCAGCAAAAGAGATCAGTGCTTGTTTAGAATTTCTAAACTCATTCAATAACATTAAACAGATCCTAAACAGACAGTGCAGGCCAGTGTTGGAAAGGGCTCCGTCTCTCCTTTATAGTTTCCGGAATAGCAAAGAAATAAGTTATATGGATGGACTGGTTTAGGGATAACCTGAAATCTACTTCTGGGAGGAAATGGTCAACCTTATGTGGCACCTAGATGCAAAATCTCAAATGATTCAGTAAATATGGAGACCTATAACAGAATCTGTAAGCAGAGGTAATGGCCACCAGAAAAAGCAAATTTGTACAAACAAAGAAACAAGCATCAATGTGACCAAACCAGGTGAAGACCCTTAAGGAACTGCCTGCCTACCTAAAGACTAAGGCTATGGTCCTACTCTCTACAAGGACCTAAAGGTAGAAATCGCTGACATACACAGCCTAACCATGCGATAACTGAGACCCAAACTACACAGATGGCTGAGATAGATCAGGACCTCATGTAAACTTAACCATATTTGGCAGTATTGGGCACCTTTTCATACAAATGGAGAACCTTTTTCATTTGTCAGAGTACACCCACTGGGTGGATAAATTCCAGGTAGATTTACTGACTTTTAACAAACCTGCATGTTAATCATAAAGCCTACAACAGGAGCGACACCTGGAGCTGGAGTCAGCTGCAACTGCAACATACCTCTCAACTGTCCAGATTTTTCCAGAATGTCCAGATTTTCATTTCATAAAATTTGTGGCTTTCTGGCAAATCAATGAGAATTGAACTCATTAAATAATTATACACATTTGTGTTTTAGACAAATGCATACACATACAAATCCCATTAGTCTACCAATTTTCTAAAACCTGTCCCTATTGTTGGGCCTTTGACCCCATTACTTTAGGCTTTGTCCATATTTCTTGTGGTATAGAAGTTGACAGGTATGCACTGCAACCATTGGAGAACCACTAGATAGAACGGGAACAGTCTTCCTTTATTGCTAGGGACCTGAGAGACTGACACCACACATTTCTCAGCTAGCAGCAGGCAAAAATTATTAGATGTTGTTTCTTTTATCTGAATTTTGCAGTACAGAGTAGAACCAAAGAGAAAGGCATACATGAAACTTCCTTCTCATAGGCTGCAGGATACATCCACTGTGAGCTTCTCACTTGCCCAGCATCACCGAGCAAAAGAGGGAGATGCATTCTCCAAAGTAGAAAAAATGTAACTGTTGTTAATGGCTCATTTCTGGATAATCTGAATAAGACCTGAGAATCTGTAGTTCTAGGACAAAAATGGAGTAGTTCAGTAAGTCCACCAGTGCACTTACCTCATCTGTAATATGAACTGCTACAACACTGGTGCTTTTCTCTATAGATTCGAATGAGATGATCACTGTATTCCTGCTATGCAGTACAATCACATATCCCCCTGCCTGATGAGGTACCAGTGGATGCACTGGTTGGTAGACTGAATTAGGGCAGGCTCCACAAACAGCTCTGCTCCATGGCCTTCAGGACATGGAGACTGTGTGAAGCTCTGACTGTCTGATGTGGAACCCATCTCCTAGTGGGGCCATTGCCTCTGAATCACAGAACTGCCAAGGTAAGCTCCCATCCCCCCTAATGAAGGACCTATGTCAGGTTCATCTGCAAGAATTGCAGGAAAACTTGATGACGGGTGGATTTAGTGAACAGTCTGAAACAAGGAGAAGATCTGTGACTATGCGGTGGCTTTGAAACCAGTGAATGTTTTTAGTCCACTGTGATATTTTACAGTCCCCTGAAACATCAGCAGCCTCAGCTGTGCAAAAGACATAATTTACACATTAACAAACGAAAAGTACTTATATTGAGTTTATATAAAAAAAAATAACAAGAATTATAACATCTTTCTCATGAACACCTTCCACATACCTCTAATCTCATTCTCAAATGCCAATTCCACGTCTAGCTACAACCTACCTCAATTCCATAGGCACTCTCACCTCACCTACACCCTACCCTTAGATAAGAAGATGAGACCTCTAACCCATCAACAGAGTAAATATATATCCAAACCTGATGACCCTACCTTAAAAGACGGTGATGTTCACCCCAACCCTGGCCCCATATACCCTTCTCCTCAAGCATCTAGACCTATCTCCAATAACACTCTCCTGATAGGGCATCTTAACATACGTAGTGTAAACAACAAAGTTCCCTATCTACATGCCCTCCTAGACACTCACTGCTTTGACATTCTCTGTCTCTCTGAAACCTGGCTTAAGCCAGCCACTAAAGACACTGAGGTTATACCCCAAGGCTACAATATATTAAGGCTAGACCGTACTAAACGAAAGGGTGGTAGAGTAGCAATTCTGTTTAAGAATCATCTTAACATCTCCACCCTCCCAGCCTGTCCAACCCAGGATAGTAAAGTGGAAGCTACTATTACTAAACTCCAACTAAATGCAAAGAAAGCCCTTTACATCATCTGCATGTATATACCACCTGGAAACAATATACCCATAGTAGAAGACTTTCTTAGTTGGGTTTCAAACAACTACCCCCAAGAAACTTTAATTCTTGGCGACTTTAATATAGACTGGAATACCATTAATGCTGACAATCCCACCTCTCACATTAACCTAAATGGTTTCACCCAAACCATTACCTCTACTACAAGGCTTAACAAATCAAGCAGGAAACAAACTATTTTAGACTGGATACTCATAAACAAAGTCAACATCACATATAAAGTAGGAACTATGCCTGATGACCTCAGTGATCATTGTTTAACCTACATTACAAGAGAAAAGACTGACATTCTACACCTCCCCAATATAAGAACTATATGTTCCACCAAACATTTTAAAACTGACTTATTTCAAAATGAACTCAGAGCATGTAACTGGAAGCCCTTAAAAACACTGCCACTTAACGAAGCAGTTTCATTCTTCAATTCTACCTTTCTTTCCATTCTGAATAAACATGCTCCTGAGCATACCATTAGAATGAAATCAAACACAGTCCCATGGCTCTCGAGTGATACAAAAAAACTAATCCTCTCTAAAAATAAATGGTTCATAAATAACTATAATAAACTAATAAACTAATAATAATGAACTTCAATGGTTTAGGAGCTATCTCCAAAACAGGCAACAAGCAGTACTATGGGATAATAACCTATCTTCCTTACTACCAGTAAACATAGGTGTTCCACAAGGCTCAATCTTAGGTCCCTTGCTTTTTTCTCTATTTATTAATGACCTACACATGAACATTCCCCAAGCCATCTGCATTCAATATGCCGATGACTCAACTTTAATCTGTGCTGCTAATAATGTTTCCTCCCTCCAGTCCCTAACTCAAACAGTTTTCCATAAAGTTGAAAATTGGTTTATGGAACATTCCCTCCTTCTAAATCCCAAGAAAACAAAACTTCTTCTCTTTTCTCCCACTCTCAAATCTTCCACACCTTTCTTCTCTATCTCCTCTAATAATGCCACCTGTATTAACCCAGACATGACCACTCGCCTATTAGGTATTACTATTGATAACCGTCTTAATTTTGATCACCACAGTGACAACACCATCAAATCAGTTAACAAAAAAATAGGTACTCTTTACAGAATTAAACCCTTTCTTACCCCAGCAGCTAGAAAAACCATTGCCCAAACCCACCTGATCTCCACTCTTTTCTATGCCTCTGCCATATATACTAACTTATCAAAAAATAACATTACCAAACTCTCTTCCTGTTACAACAGTATAACTAGATTCATTACGGCTACGCCCTTCAGAACTCACCACTGTCTCAACCTCAGGCAACTTGATTGGTTAGAACTTAATAGCCTCCTACTCTATCAACAACTAACTATCATTCATAAGTCCCTTTACTACCCAGATGCTACCCCTAGCCTGACAAAACTGATTACCCCTTATAAAAACCTAGCCACACTCCGATCTGCTAATAAACTACTAGTAGCCTCGACTAAATCTTACAATAAAGCTGGTGACTCATTATTTTCAAATTCTGTCGGAAAAATCTGGAACCAACTCCCTCAAGAAATAACTAACCTACACTCCACATCCATTTTTAAAAAAACATATCAAAGAGCACCTAAAAACCCACTGGCTATGTCCCTGTGCTAATCCTGACTGAAAACACTTCCCCCTTCCTCCTAACTTCACTCACTCTCCCCTGATTGTTGCCTCTAAATGCCACACTTACTGATACCAGCTACTTCCTTATTTTGAATCCTCTATAAATTTTACCTATTCTTTCTTTCTTCTTCATATTATGCCATTTGGGGGCTTCCTAATCTGCTCTTTTTATTACTCTTACTTTCTATCCTGCATACCTGAAATCTCTGTTTTTAACCAGCTGTTTCATTTATATTTGTTAATTATGGTCTTGGGTTGGCTAGTCTGTTTTTGTTTTTCTTTTTTCCTCTTTTAGTCTTACTCATGCTTACCATTGTACCATTCTGTATTTTTGCTTGCTATTGTCTCTTTTTTTTGATTGTTAATGGTTGCTTACTGCTTGTATCTTGGAGCTTTTCTCCCCGGGCCTCTACTGAAAACGGATATATGTCCAGCTAGACTAGCCCGGTCAACAAATGTAAAATAAATAAAATAAATAAAATAAAGTTCGGGCCAAATGGAGATGCCACAGAATCAGCTCTGATTTTCTTCACTTTCGCCAACTTAGAAACCTTACCAAAAAAGCTATTATCAATGACAAAAGAAAGTTCTACTGTGAACTTCAAGAAACACATTCCAATAAACCCAAACAATTCTGGTCCTCTATCAATAGACTCCTATCCCCAGGAACAGCCAAAACTCCCTCCCCACTAAATGCTGACCCAGACACCCCTTACCAAACTGCAAATGCTTTTAACTCTTTCTTCACTGAAACTATTCAATCTCTTGCTAAACAACTGAACACTAATGACTTCTATCCTCTAAACAATCTAGTAGACTCTTCTTATAACTTCTCTCTACAACCTATCTCTACCTCTTTCATCTATAGACTTATTTTTAAACTGAAACCCTGTACTCCCTCTGCTGACAACCTCCCTTCCCTTTTTCTGCAAAAAGCAGCCAAAGAAATTGCATACCCAATAGCTATACTCATAAATAGGACCATCCAAGAGGGAACCATCCCTGATATCTGGAAAGTCTCTCATATTATCCCACTACACAAAGGCGGTAACTGTATTGACTACTCCAACTTTAGACCAATTGCCCTTCTCTCACCTTTAGCAAAGATTATGGAGAAATGTATTCATCAGCAACTTGTACAGTATCTCTCTTTACACAACATTATAGCTAACTGTCAACATGGCTTTAGACCCCACCATAGCACCACTACTGCTCTCCTTTCCTTTATAGATACCATTAACAACAATCGCAACAATAATCTTTTCCCTTCTGCTTTATTCATTGACCTCTCAAAAGCATTTGACAAGGTTAACCACTCTGCCTTAATTAACATCCTTAAATCCCTCTCATTTGACACTCTTACCATCGAATGGTTTAGTTCTTATCTCAACAACAGACAACAAGCCGTTCTCTGGGACAACCATATCTCCTCCTTACTGCCCATTTCTATCGGAGTTCCTCAGGGCTCTATTCTTGGTCCACTTCTCTTTTCCCTCTACATCAATGATCTCCACTCTGTAATTCCTCGAGCCACCTGTATTCAATATGCAGACGACTCCACTATTATTTGTTCAGCATCCTCCTCCTCTGATCTAATCTCACAAACCCAAAATATCTTTAACACTGTAGAAACATGGTTTACTAGACGATATCTTCTCCTTAATGCTAAAAAAACCAAACTTCTTCTCTTCACCCCCACTATTCGTACCCCCCCCCATTTAATTTCACCATCTTGTCAAACAATAACACTGTCATCTCTCCAGACTCTACAACTAAACTGCTAGGAATAACCATTGATAACAATCTCTCTTTTGATCAACACATCAACAACACTATCAAATCAGTAAATAGAAAGATAGGATCCTTATACCGTATTAAACCATTCCTCACCCCATCAGCTAGAGCTACTATTGCCCACTCCCATCTTTTATCTACTCTCTTCTATGCCTCTCCTATCTTCACTAACCTCAAGAAAACTAACCTAAACAAACTAGCAGCTTGGTATAATAACATTGCCCGCTTCGCCACTGGTAACCCTTTCAGAACCCATCACTGCCTTAACCTGAAACTCTTAGGCTGGCTAGAACTACAAAACTATATTATAATCTCACAACTTACTATTGCCCACAAAATGCTATACCAACCTGAGAACACCCCTATACTATCACAACTTTTACTCCCTTATAATAATCTTACCTCCCTTCGTTCCTCTTGTAAATTCTTGACCAAACCTATAAAGGCTCACAACCTTGCTGGAGACTCTCTATTTAGTAATACTGTAGGCAGAGCTTGGAATTTGCTACCTAGGGATTTAACTCTAATCACATCTCTACCCCTCTTCAAACAAGAAATCAAACTGTACTTCCAAAATCACTGGCTTTGCTCATGTAATACACCAGACTGATTTCTCCCCCCCCCCTTACCTGACCTCTAACCCTACTGGGTACTTATACTTACTATCTACCTTTCTTCCCCCTTCTAATCCTTTTTGCTCTACCTACTTCTCTCCCCTCTCCTATCTCCTCTTACTACCCCCTTTTTTTTCTCTTACTTAACTACTTTCGCCTCCCTTCTTTTTACCTAACACTACTCCTTTTACTTCTCCTCCTACTTGTACTTTTTCCTATTATAGCAGAAGCCTTAAGATACAGCCTGTTAGTATTAAGTAAGATGCTTTGAATCTGATTTAATTCTAGTCATGTCTATTATTGATTATGTGCCTTAATTTTTATTGATCTTATTACCATTTTTTATTATTACCAATTTTTATTCAAATTTTTTTTTTCTTTCCTTGTATTCTATGTGTTTATTATTATCATGTCTGTTTGTTATGTTTTATGTGGAGCTTTTCTCCCCGGGCCTCTGCTGAAAATGGAAATATATCCAGTTAGACTAGCCCGGTCAACAAATGTAAAATAAATAAAATAAAATAAATAAAAATAAACAGTTCATACACATGCACATAGTAAAATTGATTGTATGTTTGATGTTAAAATGGTTGATTATAAAATAACCAAAATCTTGGTAAAGATACAGAATTTTAGAGTATTCATGGGGAAAAGGTTATTGTTTTCTATTTATGCATTGGCTCAACCAATAAAATAAAAATCACATGATATTATTGTAGCCATGAAGCTCAAGATGCTTTTATGATCTCTTGAGCTTTTCTGTAGGCTGGAATGACTCACAGTGGACAGTGTCAAGCTGCATTCCTATGAAGGCAGTTTGCTAAGACAGTTTCAAGGAGAACTACTTCATGGACAACCCTGGGGCTACAGCCATGTAAGTATTCACTCTAGGGTCTCAATAAGGGATTCCTTTGATAGAATCCCTGGGGGTCTAGTCATCCAGTTACAAAACCAGATATAGAGGTGCTTCTCCTGGTTACTATAGCCACCACTTTGGTAAACACTCTGCGTACACAGGAAAGACCAAAAGGCAAACTCTATCATTAAAGAGGTAGATACCCACAGTGATTTTAAGAAACACTGTACATGCAACCCAGTCACTCACCTGATTATTTTAGGATTACAAAAAAAAAGCGAAACACAATTTCTGGCATTAGTCTAAAAGATTAAGAGTTCTTCTACAACCCATACGACATGTTGACTACATGTCTATCTCAACAGATCTATGGAAATAATTTAATTTCTTCCAGGAGATCTTTATGGCTGATAAGAGCTCTAAGACATGATCAGCTGTAACCACATTGGAGAAACAGTAATTTATTATGGTGGCTCTCAAAGCTAGGATAAACGCAGCGAACTGTCCCATGTTCCACAGATAGTCCTAAACAGTAGCTAGGACTGTGACAACTGCTCTTACACAGTAATTTCTTTGGTCAAACTAGATGACTATATGCTACAGTCCATAAGCATGCTTCTAATGCTTGGATTAGCCTGGCTTATAAAAAGAAGAAGAGTTAGTAAAGCACAAAGGGGCTTATAAATATCTATAGTGCAGAATACATACTTCCTCAAGAGGCAGACAGCATGACCTGAGTAGGCTAGCTAAATAAAATTTCCCGTCTAAAAGAAGTCCCCAAGCAAGGCCTGCCTGAGTGTTTCCTTAAGAGATATAGCCTCAACCATGCTATGATGTGCATGCATGGTCCTGAGCCTACAACCATAGATATACCATCACTGCAGTCAAACCTGCATTAAGTCAGCTCTGTTGGCACAAAGAAATAAAGACCAGACTACAGCCCAGGTGACCTTTGTTTGATTAGCTGCTTGGGAAAATGCAGAGGTGCCCAGGGAGGATAGTAGTGAGAGTCCATGGCTGGTTCAATTGTCCTGGGTGGCTGTGGCTCACCACTTGAATGACATCTAGTGAGAACAGTTGGTGTTGCACAACCATGGAGCATGAACCTGTGAGCTTGTGTGGCCATGCTGCACATGCACATAACTGGGCAGTCAGTGTGGTCAGGCATGCACAAAAAGGCAGCATGCATGCAGTTGAGCCTGGGAAGCTACCAAAAGGGATAGGAAGTTCTCCACCTGGAATGGATAGGCCATTTCACAGGACAAGCAACATGATGCACTACCAGCCACCAGACTCTAGCTGCCGGGGAACAGATGGTCCAACTGGATTACCCAAGCAGGAAAGAATGTGTCACAGGGGTCTCATCTGTCCTGGAGATGCCCAGCCCCCACCTCAATAAACAAATGGGATGATGGGTACATGCAGAAGAACCTTAAGGCATGGTCCTGTGGAAAGGTATTATACCACATGGAAGCCCACCTAGAAGATATAAACTGAGTTTTGATCACTTTCTCATTCATCCAAGACACGCAGAGAGAGGAAGGCTTCTCCACTACCTATTATACTAAGGACAACTGAAAAAGGACAGGTATAACAATGAATCGAGGCTCTAAGCCTCAGTTTGATAGGGGAGAAAACTCTTTTACCACCCCCTCCAAATCTTTTTCTCCTTCTCTGTTGGCAAGGTAGCAGACTTCTGTGATATCTGGTACATGTGTTAGACCACAAAGATCACACATGAATTAGCCTAAGGATGCCTGGTCAAGATCATAGTCAAGTCAGCTGAGGTGTTATATAAATCATCCATTGCCACAACAGCAGAGTTCTATTGTTTCTAAACTGCACATGTGCCATCCAAGATAACTATCTCTATGGGGTAATGACTGTAAGCTCCCTGTTGCTCTTTCCCAAACACTGATTTAGTTAGTTTTTGGTGGGAGAGATGTGGGAGTCATCAGCTAGTCCACCGTCTGCTTCACATGCCTCATAACGCATTATCCTTATTTCTCTTGAAGATAATGGCACCCCAGTTCTCGGATTCCTCATAGGATCATAAGAGGAAGGCAGTGTCCCATACCCCCACCAGCCCAGGAAGACAGAAATTCAAGCATGATCACCGTGTGAAGGGTTGAGCCTATAATGGTAAGCCTGCGTTCAGGGGTGCACAAGACAATCACAGCACAGGGAATGTGAGGGGCTGCACAAGTCTTGGTGCCAGCACTGAGCTAGGTTATGAAAAACCTGCAATCCTATAATTGCATGGACAGGTTTCACCAGAATTCAAATATCTGCCTAAAGTGAAATGCCTGAAGAATGACTCCCACTGTACCAAGAGCTCATGTACCTTTACTTGTCAAGAACAGCAGCTCTTTTGCTCTTAAAAGGAGACCATACATACATACATACATACATCCAACAACCCATTAATTTTCCAAATCTATTTTCACTCAGTTCAAGGCTGCAGTGGGTTAATGTCTAGCCAAGCATGTAGTAGGAACAAGGCAGAAGCCAGTTGCAGATAGAACGCCAGTCACATGTACATACATTTTCATACTGCTATTGGCATCCAGGGACAACTTGGTATTACCAACCTACAGCATGTATTTGGAATGTGTAAGAAAACAGCCTACAGAAACCCATGTGAACATGGGAAGAACATGTGAACTCCACAAAGCAGGTATATCAGCTATGAGTCAGTCGAGAGGGTTAAGCAAGCAAGGCAGCAATGCTAACCACTGCATCATCATGCCACCCATTGTCAACATGTATAGCTATTTAAAATTCCTGACATTTGAAACTCCAGTCTGAGTACGTATTCAGTTTTCTTTTCCTGCCTACTATACATTCTGTCCCATAGTACAAATTACTGTGTGAATACCGGATACTTGTTTACCTACCATATATGATTTTCTCACTGTGTCTATTCCTACCTCACTTTTAAAAAGGAAGGGCTCAACATTCAGAAGATTACGCTGGTGAATAAAAATCAGTAACTAAATACTAAATACCTACACAGACTAATTAAAATCCAAGATTTGCCCATAATCCAGGATCTTTATACATCGAGGGGCCCAAAGACAACCACCAAAATACTAAATTACTCAACTCATCCTGCAAACAGTCTGTTTATGAACCTGTCATCAGGTAAAAGATACCACAGTATTTGATGCAGGACAACTAGATTCAAACACAGTTGCTATTCGAAGGTGATCAGACTTCTTAACTCCAACATTAGGTCTGATCATTGACAGGTCAGGATGTTAGGACTTCCCATTCACTGTGAGGTAGTTTATCTATTATTTATTAAGCCCAGCCAACCTTTATAATTTATAGTACTGACCCAGGTGCAATATTTTTTTTTCTTCAGCTGTTACTGCTATGTGCTTTTCACCCTTAATGTGGTACATGATTCATTTGCAATACTATTACTTGAACTTTGCTGCTAGGTGTGTGTTTTTAGTACCTTAACAACTGTGTGTTTCTAGGAATATATATAGGTATGGGTCCTCTTTAAAACATCGACTTACAAATCAGTGAGACGAGAATGTTGAAAATTCACAATGCCAAACTCTCGGAACAGTGCAATTTAACTATGGGAAAGTAACCACTGGGCTACCAAGGTGACCTCTGCCCTGTTCTCCACTGTATAACCACTGGGCTACCAAGGTGACCTCTGCCCTGTTCTCCACTGTAGTGCGATCTCAGAGTTGGTATATTTAGTTAGGGGTGTGTGGGGAGCAAAGGCCCCCATGTTGGTGAGTGTAGTTTGCTTCCATTCATATTGTAGTGATTGATGGCCCAGTTGTTACTTTCCCAGAGTTAAACTGTGAAGTTCCAGGAGTTCAGCATTGCGAACTTTCAACGTTCACCAAATAAAGCATACTGTGAGAGTCAAAGAGCATACAAAAATATTTTATTATCCACAAAGCTTTCGGGTGATAAGCTCTTCTTCAGTTTTGCAACTTGAACCACACAGAATGTGGTTTATTTAGCTACTTGAGAGGCATGCACGTCATTTTATATAGGCAAGTGTAGCAGAAAGTTTAAAGATAGGATAACAGAACACTTGTCAGACGAAAAACTTCTACGAATGCGCTTTGTAAACATCAGTTAGATGAAGGCACACAACATAAGTTTAAGTTTAGGGTTATTCAAGTAATTTACTCTAACAAAAGAGGCGGTGATATTAATAATAAATTAGAGATAGCAGAATATGAGTGGATACTATGTCTTTATGCAGATAAACCTCCAGTACTGAATGCAGCTGTGAGTATTAAACCAATAGTAAAAAGGAGAGAAATGCAGTTATAATATTGGTTTTTAATGCGAGTTTTATTTTTGGAATATGTGACAGAGTTTTTTTTAAAGACTGTACATTGTTTCTTTATTTATATAAATTCTTTTTATATATGTTTCACTTAAAGTGATTATTTGAATAAGTGATTTGATTGATTGGCTGTGTCTTTTCAGGGTATTTAAATGAATGTGTTGATTTTTAGTGTTTGTATTACACTGAAGAAGGGGTTATCACTCGAAAGCTTTGTGGATAATAAAATATTTTTGTATGCTCTTTGACTATCACAGTGTGCTTTTTTTGGTGGACTAATTTGTTTTGCGGTTTACTGTGTTTGCACATTCTCTTTCTCTTCTTTGTAGTTCAACTTTCAATGTTCTCGTCTTGCTGATTTGCAAGTCGACATTCCAGTAAGTCGACGTTTTAAAGTAGACCTGTAGCTATATACTTAAGTGTAGAGTTGATTTATAAGACAGTGGTAGTATTATTATATGTTGTTTTAAATTATGTCTTTCTATGTATGTGATTTCTTTTTTGCTTGTCCCATGATGAGCTGATTGCATGGAATCTCATTTAATCTACAATTGTGCAGCTCTACATGACAATAAAGTTACTTTTGACTATGAGTTTGACTTTAAAAGGAATTTGCACTATACAAATTCTTAGTAGAACCATATTTAAAAGTGTAAGGGAGCCACACAGAATGAATATTTAAGAAAAATGAATGATTAATAATGTAAATAAAAAAGTGCAGTTGAGAGCAACTATTTGTCAAGCCAGAATCTTTTCAAGTAATCACATAATATTAGAAGTTCCATCAGAAGACTACACAATTAATATTAACAGTATATGTAAATTAAATGTAGAATGGCTCATACCAGGACTGATTTTACAAAGGTAATAAACATTTGAATTTGTAACCAAGGTCTTACAATCTGCATAGCTCACATTGGCCAAGAGCTTGTTGTTCTCAATGGTATTATCAAGGTACTATCAGGCTGTAATGCATTGGTACGGTCAGTTATCTCTCAGAAATTGTAGGACTTCCGCATCCAGTCTACATATGAAGGAATGTACCTGTCTCATAGCCTTTCTCCAGACCTTGGATGAAGCTGTGGGCATTGGCTTTCTGGGCTGCTGCAATCACATCATCTATGCTGCAATTACTGAGACCGTATGAAATGTTGTCTTTGATCGATGCAGCAAAAAGAACAGGCTCCTGTTCCACAAGTGCTATCTGTTGGGAACAAAAGACAGACATTATCCACAGAAACAATGCAATATAAATAATATAATAACATGTTTAAATTAAAAGAAGCCAAGAGGCTGTACAAACAAAAACTAAATCAGAATATAGAAGCAAATGTCTGCCTTGCTTAATGGTGTTACTCTATAATTCTGGAATCAGATTTTTTTCAAAGGTACTAATTTTCAATTGGTTCTGTCTGATTATGACTTTATTAATTAAATGACTTATTTCTCCGAATCTGGTTAGAAGAAAAGAAAAATACATGTCTCTGCTACTTATGTTGCAATCTGATTGATATGGCTATACAACTGAGACACAGAAAACGAGTTCTTTCACCATACTGATTATTAGCTATAAGGAAGACACTGAGCAGTTTCAACAAGGCAAAAGATGTTTCAAAAAAAATATTACAATGTTTCCTGTATTATGTTTCACAAATGAGTTGAACATACATTTTGTTTTCTTTTGCTGACAATTTTAATTTATCTACTAATACTATTAAATGTATCTGACTCCTACAGTAACCCCATTTATTTATTTATTTATATTTGTTGACCGGAAGTGTCCGACTGGACGTAGGTCCTTTTCAGCGGAGGCCGGGAGAGAAAAGCTCCACAGTTAAAATAAACAGACAGTAGTTACACTGGATTACATAGCGATTAACAATTTACATAGCAATTACTTACAACATATTTACAGATGAAGAACATAGTACATCAGTAGACATCTAGAATCTTTATCTGTGAAGTACATAACAGACATTAACAAATGTTACAAGAAGAAGTTCCTGCTGTATAATAAGTACTGGCTTATGAGCATCTGAGCTTGCTATAATCAAAGTAGTTAGTGGAGTGGAAAGAAAGGTAGTGGTTGGATGGGGAGGATGATATTAGAGTGGGAGTTGCAAGGGCATAGCCAGCATGTTTTTAGGTGCGCTTTTAGTAAAGTTTTGAAGTGGGTGCATGATGGTACGGAGGTAATTGTGGGTGGAAGGAGTTCCATAATTTGGCTATGGTGCAAGAGAATAGTGCTTCACCAGCAGAGTTATTGGCTTTAGTGATCTGCAAGTGATTTTTGTTGCTGGATCTTAGTGGTCTGGTGGTGCAATAGGGTTGGAGTAAATTAACATGAACAGCAGTCACCATCCAAAGAGTTTGCTAGGCACATAGGCAATGGAATTAGACTGCCAAGCCATTCTTATATCTCAATCACACACACTGCACATACAACTATGGACAATTTGGAGATGCCAACTAAACTACTGCATGTCTTTGAGATGTGTATGGAAACTGGAAAGCCTGAAAAAAATCAAGTGAACACAAGGAGGATAAGCAGCCTCTGCTCAGAAGGAACCAGGCAACACCCCCACCCTCACTGAAACAGTATAATACTTTAAATGCTTGACTTTGATAATCCTATTTAATCATGCACCTTCAGTAAGGAACTACTTTATTTATGTATGTATATATGCATGTATGTATGTATATATTTATTTGAAACAGAGGTCTCTATTTGTTAATAGATAAGGACTGCTGAATTCAATATGTTTGCCATGTTTCAGATTTCCCACACATTTCATAATAAGGAACAGAAGCAAGTTAGTCAGTACATTAAATAACTGGTTTGCCCTTTATTTGTTCACTGCATAGAAAATTATATCACCATTTTGTGCCTGCACCTCAAATGCTCTCCTCACTTTTAGTGCCCTCCAGTTCTGCTCTCTTGTTCCTTTATGAATATTTATTTGAATGCTGCTGTCTACCTGCATTTTATTCTTTATCTTGAATTACTTGAAAGCTTTTATCACATTCAGCCTTTCTCCCTTCCTCAGTAACAGTCACCTTTGCTATTTTCCACATATGATGCCAAATGAGTACAATTATTTGTACATATGCAAAGGCCTATCCAGCCATCAGAGAGCATATCCAATCGTTTATGCACCGAGCCCAGCCCCAGTTTTGAATAAGACACAGTTACGCTTCTTTGAGGCTAGCTTTAGAAAAGGATAATGTAGTGTAGTGCAGAGTTAGATGCATATGAGCCCACAATTGGTCCTAGCAACCAGGAAATGATAGTCAGCTGAAGGAGCAAGTCCTATTTCTAGAGGTCTGATTGGTATGGCACTTTGATGAGATTACTGATGATTGGTCACCTGCTATTTCACAAATGTCTTTGTAGAGTTTTGGTGTAAAAACATGAGAGAAATTTAAAGATCCTCAGTGTGTTGAACTTTGTTGCAGAGCGTACAACTGTAAGTAACATGTTATGCTTGCAACCGCAGTCTGTCTTATAGCTAAAATATCCACTTAATTTTGCGATATGGTGCCGTAATGCTGGTTGTTCTAGTACAAAGTCATAAGCTTTTAATACAGTGCTCCTATCAAATCTGTGCTGTCATCTACACTATAGTCTCTCACTCACCTCAGTGTTAATGGCAAACAGTATAAAGTCAAGGGCAGGATGTGATAGTCATTAAAATATACTAGAAATAAATAATTTCTGAAGATGAGAATAAAGCTTTACTGATGACTATGAATATCTACAATCACATCTACAACCATACTGCTAGGAGACTTCAATATTGATTGGAATGCTTGTAACCTAACAAATCCATCCACCCTTATCAACCTGCATGGATTCCAACAAACCATTAACTCCACAACCAGAACAAACAAGAGCAATAACAAAGATTCCATACTTGACTGGATCCTGATAAACAGTCCCCATCAAAAGTATTCAACAGGTACCCTACCAGATGACCTAAGTGACCACTCTCTCACATACATCATAAGGCATAAAACTCACCTCAAACCACCACCCCTAATTCGTTTATCTCGTAGCAAAAATCACTTTGACCCTCAACTGTTTCAAAATGACCTTAGCCTGGTTAACTGGTCCCCTCTAAAAACTCTCCCAATTGATGACGCTGTTAACCACTTTAATAAAACCTTTCTTACTATATTAGATGAACATGCTCCCATCCGTTCTATTCGCATGAAATATAATACTGCCCGTTGGCTTACAACCTACACAAAACAGCTCATCCTGAATAGGAATAAAGCCTGGTCTCAGTGGAGAACCTCCAAAGACCCCATTAATCACCTTAGCTACAAACAAAAAAGAAACATTACAAAATTAGCTATCATAAAAGACAAAAAGAACTATTACACCCGCTTACAGCAATCCTCCCACCAAAATCCCCACAAATTTTGGAGATCTATTAACACTCTTCTTTCCCCTGGAAAAATCGAAACTCCCAATCCTACTGGTTCCTGTCCTGACTCTCCCTTACAAACAGCTAATGCTTTTAATAACTTCTTTACATCTACTATACTTAACCTAGCCAACCAACAAACCCCCAACCCCTCTTTATTAGGTAGCCCAAATGTCACCCCTCCACTTATGCAGCTAAAACCCATACCTACCTCCTATATTCTAAATTTACTTCTTAAGCTTAAAGCTTCCACCCCCTCAGCTGACAATCTCCCAGCTGAATATCTCCAGCTAGGTGCCAAAGCAATTGCCTACCCAATCTCTATACTAATAAATAGAACCATAACGGAAAGTACCATACCTTCCCTCTGGAAAATCTCACACATCATCCCCCTCTTCAAAGGTGGCGATTCATTTGAATACTCTAACTACCGCCCTATAGCACTGCTATCTCCAATTGCAAAAATAATGGAGAAATGCATCCACAAACAGTTACTAAATCACCTCCTTTCTAACAATCTCCTAGCTAACTGTCAACACGTTTCGTCCTTACCATAGTACCACTACAGCCTTATTATCATTTACTGACTCCATTAATAACAACCGTAATAACAATCTTCTATCATCAGCATTCTTTGTAGACCTGTCTAAAGCCTTTGATATGGTGAATCACCAACTCCTTCTACATCGATTAAAATTGCTTTCTCTTGATAAACCTGCCCTTACTTGGTTCACCTCCTATCTTCATAACAGGAGACAAGCTGTTCTATGGAACAACAATCTCTCTGAACTCCTCCCCACCACTTTAGGGGTCCCTCAAGGCTCCATCCTAGGTCCTCTTTTATTTTCAGTCAATGACTTGCACCTTGCCACACCCATAACCACCTGTATTCAGTATGCTGACGACACCACCATCATTTGCTCTGCCACAAACCAAGCCGACCTTCGTTACCTTACCCAAAAAACATTTACTACTATTGAACAATGGTTCTCCAATCACTGTCTTCTCTTAAACCCCAAGAAAACTAAACTTCTCCTTTTCTTACCCACACACCTGTCTCCCTCTATTAATCTCACAATTACATCTAACAATGGCACCCTTATATCACCTGACCAAACAACCAAACTATTGGGTGTTACCATTGACAACCTACTAAAATTTGATTTTCACATCAACTCCACCATTAAAGCAACTAATAGAAAGCTAGGCTCACTCTATAGAATCAGATCTTTCCTAACCACTGAAGCTAGATCTACCATAGCAAGAACACATATTATCTCCACTTTACTGTATGCTTCCCCTATTTATACTAATCTAGCTAAGCATAACATTAATAAGCTCACAACAACCTACAACAACATTGCTAGATTTTCCACTGCTTCTCCATATAAAACACATCACTGTCTGTACCTCTCCAACCTAGGATGGCTGGAATTACCCCACCTAATTCAGTACTATCAGCTTACAATTGCCCTCAAAGCCCTTTACTACCCTGAAAACATACCCATGCTCTCCACCCTTATAAAACCATACAACAACTTAAAAGCCCTACGCTCTTCCAATAAAATTATGATTAAATATACAATAAAAAGAAGATGCTCCAACTGAAGAATCCAGGTATACGAAAATAAGTTTGAATGCTGAACAAGGAACAAACCTGGAATTCACCACGATAAGGCTAATTTAACCATAAAAACAGCTTTATTGGGTAAGCGCTTTCGCGTATCAAAAGATACGCTTCCTCAGACCATGAAATACAACATTATTATGAACCCTTTTATACAAAACCATTTCATCATCAACAGTGAAACAATCAACGAATAAATCAATTAACTATAAATTTGAATTCCTTAAAGTGGAAACGCCATAAGAGTATTCATTCCTGGGCAAACAGGAAAATTTAAATGTAAACTTTAAACAATTAAATGAGTAAATAGATATAAATATAAACTAAATATCAATTAAATATGAAATATAAAATTCTTTACATTTTTAAACTGTATTCAATATTCTCTTATTCCTATACATGTATTTACATCTAAGTCAATAGATAGGAACTATTTATGTTACATAAAATTCGTCAGGTTTAGAATCTTAATGACTAATATCTAAATCTAACCATATGTAAATAAATATTGATGTTGGATAGACATAGAGAAATTGAGAAATTAATATAGCAAGTTTAGTTAACAATCATTAAATATAAAAACATATAATTTACTAAAAAGTCAATCATGAATACAAGAAAGTGTAGAACATTCCTAACTAAGCAAAACAGATATATAATGTCTAATGAGCCATATCGACATAATGTCAGATATTATATGACAAGTTAAATCTATCATAAAACAATTTTTATTATTAAAAAATTTTATTATTAAAATGAAGACCAGCAAATATAAAATACATAGTGTAACATATGTAATGTAATATAATTAAACTATTCCTATATTACTTGGTGGGGCTATGTATTAATATTTATATTATTTTTATTATTATTATATTCATCTCCGTAATTTAAGATAAGATCTGAGTGTTATATAACTATTAAGGCCTGGTGGAACATGCGCCTTGAGTTTAAAGATCCAATTAAGTTCTGTTTGCTCAAGAAACAACATATAGTCCCCTCTTCTTGTATTCTGTTTAACAATTTGAAGTACTTTAAACACAAAAGAATGACCAGGACAGAGTTTAACATGCATGGCTAGAGCATTCAATTCATTACCACGCTTAATGTCGTAGATGTGGTTGTATATTCTGTCTTTTAATTTTCTCTTGGTCATCCCAATGTAAAAACTAGGGCATGATGTGCAAGTTGCTAGGTAAATTAGGCCTGTAGTATCACATGAGGCATAAAGCTTCGGGGTTAAAGAAAAACCATCTATTACAGGATGTTTAAAGACTTGATTCTGAGAAATGTATTTACAATAATTACAATGATGGCAAGGAAATGTGCCTATCTTAACAGAAGGTCTATTAATATTGGTATTGGCTACTCCTGAATTGGCACATAAGAGCCGTTTCAGGTTTTTATTGCTCCTAAAAGTGAATGAAGGGAACTTTCCTACTATATTTTGTGTCTCTTCATCAATTGTCAGGACATGCCAGTTATTAGTGATAATCCTCTTTATATGATAAATATCATTGGAATATGTAGTTAGAAATCTAACTTTTTCTTTTCTATTTGTGTTTTTGTTACTATAGTTACATACTATGGTTGTACTGTGAGTTGGTTTATGTGTTACTGTATTTCTGTTGGTATTCATATTTTCTAGCATATCTGTTCTAATTTGTCTCACAACAGCTTTGTTATATCCTCTTTCGAGGAAGATGTCTTCCATTTTATCTGCTTCTTCCACTAAATCAGTGTCATTTTTACAAAGTTTGGATATTCTATTAAACTGACTCTTTACAATACCATTAAAAATGTGTCGTGGGTGCATGCTGTCGAATCGAAGTATTGTGTTTTTCCAACACGACTTTCTGTGTAACTTTGATATAAGTTTGCCTTTTCCAAAAAACAAAGTTACATCAAGGAAGTTCACTGATTCGTATGATGTCTCAGTGGTAAACTTCAAAAAACTGGTGGTAGTTGCTAGCTGTTGCATAAATTCATTGAATTCGTCTGCAGTTCCATCCCAAACCACTAGGATATCATCAACGAATCGTTTATAAACTATAACTTTGGAAAAATGCTGATGTGTAAACACAAACTCTTGTTCCCACTTGTAAACAACCAAATTACATGTGTTAGCAAGGCCCCATTGCTACACCTGCTTTTTGTATATATAAACATTCGCCATAAGAAAATACATTATTATTAAGGACAATGTCTAGCAGCTGACATATTAAGATCTGTTTATTGCAATCAAATGAAGGGTGTGTAGAAATAAGTTCCCTTATAGCTTCTATACCTTGGTCATTTGGGATACTGGTAAACAGACTTTGTACATCCATAGTAATTAGTAGATGTTGGCCTTTCACCAAAGGTATATCTAGAGACTCTAGGTAATCAAGTAGTTGGTATGTGTCTTTCAAAACACTACTGATGTTATTAACTACTGGTCTCAATGTGTCTTCCAAAAAAACTGAAATGTTTTCAGTTATCCATCTTTCCCCGGAGACTATTGGTCTCATCGGAGGTGGTAATAGACCTTTGTGCATTTTTGGAAGGCCTTTGATGATGGGTGTTTGTGGGTGTTCTATCAACAGAAAATCATACAGTTCCTTTGAGACCTGACGACACATTAACATATCATAAAGTGCATCATTAATGCCATTAATGATTTTTGTTAACTCCATTTCGCTAATTATGCCATAAGTTTCTGTGTCATTTAACATCTCAGTCATATATTTTACATAATCTTGACTGTCTAATAACACAAGCCCCCCTCCCTTATCTGCTGGTCTAATGCATAGTGAATAATCATTAATAAACTTGGTTAATGATAACTTCTCTTGTTTAGATAAATTAAAATACATGCATTTTCTCTTGTTACTATAAAAATAGAGATAAAAATCTCTTTCGCACATCTTAACAAAACAGTCTACATGCCCAGGAAAGGGTGGGGTAAAAATGCTTTTACACTTGTGTCTTGAAATTTCTATGTTGGAACAAGCAGTTTCATTGACTTTACTATTAAAAAATAGCTTGAGAGTAACAGTTCTTGCAAATAAGCGTAAATCTATCATGGTTTGTGATAAATCACTCCCTTGAGAGGGAATGAATGATAGACCTTTATTTAATAGTGTAATGTCATTTTCATTAAGTACGAACCTTGATAAATTAAAGAAAATGTTCTCTACGGCCTCTGTCGCCTTCTCTGATTGTCCACATTCTCTCCTGAGTATTTTCGTTTTCTCCTTCCCCAGCTGTGAGAGCGATCGCGTGGAAAAGTGTTTTTCTTTATAGGGAAAGGTAAAAAAGAAGAAGAAGAGCCAATTAATCTATCCGGAGCATTGTGTTTCGGTTTAGCTCCAAGATTATAGTGTGTGTCCACTAAACGATTAGCCTCCTGGTTAGGTAGAGGCGTTGATGTCGCTGAAATCGTAGCAGGTAACTCTGGTGGTGTAATGAAGGCTTCCTCTGTCGGTTCTTCACGTCGTCGTTGTGAAGGGACTGAAGTAAGTGGAGAGCCAATAGGAACGCCTGAGATCACTGTATTATCTAGAGGCGCCAAGTTTGTATGTACATTGTCAGTGCGCATATGGGGTTCAGTTCTCTTATTCCAAACAAAAACAGTCCCAGAACTGAAATCAGAAAAGTCTCGCTGTAGTTTTTTGTGTTTTATTTGTTGTAGTCTAGAGGCATATGCACTAACTTGGGTATACGTATTTTCTAGTCTCTTGTTACAAGATTCACTTGCAAAATTATCCTTAAGTTCTTTGTTAAGCTTATTCACTTGTGCTAACAGTTCGTTTTCAATTGGAGCAAAATAATCGATAAGTAGCTGCATATACTGAAAGCTGGTATTTAAATTTATTTCCTGCCATTTTTTGAGAAGCGCAGGATGTGTCTCCCCATATGAAGGCATACAGAGGACGCGTAAGCCTCTGGGGACGAGTTTAAAGGTAAACACGCCTCCATATGCTTTCTCTGCCATGTTAGGCGTTGCAGTTTATACAAGTCATTTTCCAGTTCTTTTAGTTTTATTCTAAAAGCTTCATTGTTGTCTAAATTGTCATTATTTGGTGTCACAGTGCAAGCACTAAAATCCATAGCCAATAAAGGGTTAGTGGTATACCTAGTGATAGAAGTCCATTGTTGTTCACTTAGTGTTACCCTCGGTTCAGGATTGTAGTCAAGCTCGACATCTTGGTTCGCCATAACGTGTGGAGAAGCAGCCCCAAAGCAGAACGGTAAATATACAATAAAAAGAAGATGCTCCAACTGAAGAATCCAGGTATACGAAAATAAGTTTGAATGCTGAACAAGAAACAAACCTGGAATTCACCACGATAAGGCTAAATTAACCATAAAAACAGCTTTATTAGGTAAGCGCTTTCGCGTATCAAAAGATACGCTTCCTCAGACCATAAATTACAACATTACTATGAATCCTTTTTATATTTGTGTTTAAAGTACTTCAAATTGTTAAACAGAATACAAGAAGAGGGGACTATATGTTGTTTCTTGAGCAAACAGAACTTAATTGGATCTTTAAACTCAAGGCGCATGTTCCACCAGGCCTTAATAGTTATATAACACTCAGATCTTATCTTAAATTACGGAGATGAATATAATAATAATAAAAATAATATAAATATTAATACATAGCCCCACCAAGTAATATAGGAATAGTTTAATTATATTACATTACATATGTTACACTATGTATTTTATATTTGCTGGTCTTCATTTTAATAATAAAATTTTTAATAATAAAAATTGTTTTATGATAGATTTAACTTGTCATATAATATCTGACATTATGTCGATATGGCTCATTAGACATTATATATCTGTTTTGCTTAGTTAGGAATGTTCTACACTTTCTTGTATTCATGATTGACTTTTTAGTAAATTATATGTTTTTATATTTAATGATTGTTAACTAAACTTGCTATATTAATTTCTCAATTTCTCTATGTCTATCCAACATCAATATTTATTTACATATGGTTAGATTTAGATATTAGTCATTAAGATTCTAAACCTGACGAATTTTATGTAACAAATAGTTCCTATCTATTGACTTAGATGTAAATACATGTATAGGAATAAGAGAATATTGAATACAGTTTAAAAATGCAAAGAATTTTATATTTCATATTTAATTGATATTTAGTTTATATTTATATCTATTTACTCATTTAATTGTTTAAAGTTTACATTTAAATTTTCCTGTTTGCCCAGGAATGAATACTCTTATGGCGTTTCCACTTTAAGGAATTCAAATTTATAGTTAATTGATTTATTAGTTGATTGTTTCACTGTTGATGATGAAATGGTTTTATATAAAAAGGATTCATAGTAATGTTGTAATTTATGGTCTGAGGAAGCGTATCTTTTGATACGCGAAAGCGCTTACCTAATAAAGCTGTTTTTATGGTTAATTTAGCCTTATCGTGGTGAATTCCAGGTTTGTTTCTTGTTCAAAATTATGATTAAAACATCTCTATCAAAGAATACAGCAGGAGATTCTATTTTTTCCAACTCGGTAAAATCTGGAACCAACTTCCTACAGACCTTACAGATCAGACTTCCACTACACAATT
This sequence comes from Protopterus annectens, assembly GCF_019279795.1. Taxonomy (NCBI): domain Eukaryota; kingdom Metazoa; phylum Chordata; order Ceratodontiformes; family Protopteridae; genus Protopterus; species Protopterus annectens. The sequence goes on from NC_056743.1 coordinate 691,826,868, forward strand.
TAAGACCAAACTGAAACTCTTCCTTTCTAACCACTGGCTTTGCTCTTGCATCACTCCCAGTTAAATTACCTCCTATTTGACTTCCTATCCTTCTCCCATATCCCTTATACTTACTCCCTTACCTAATTCTTCACTTAATTATTTTTTTCCCTTTTAACCCGTTATAGGACTACCTTAAATAAATAACTGTACTTCTCTCATTACACTCCTGACAACTGTTTTGGAATTTTAATTCTTCTCTCCCTTTCTCTCACATATCTGTACTTTAACTACTTCCTTGTCTCTCTATCCGCCTTTTTTGTAAGTTCTTTCAATTATTATTACTGTCTTTTACTTTATTATTTATATCGACTTTTTGACTTAAAACCAACATATATTTTGTATTTAATGTTTTGTTATCATGTATGTAGATAGTGGAGCTTTTCTCCTCGTGCCTCCACTGAAAATGGACTTGTATCCAGTTGGACTAGCCTAGTTAACAAATGTAAAATAAATAAATAAAATAAAATAAACATCTTCAGCAAAAATAGTGAGAAACTGAAACCTATTTTTGAATAAATAATTGCAAATAAAACTGCAAGAAGAATTAGTCAGCCAAGTCAGCTTCATTTTTGAAGATTTACCTGATTTCCCACATGTAAATGTTCAGGGAAGACACAATATAACAAACCATGTAGTGAGTAAATTGTATCATACACTACTATATTCTCACTATACAGTGGATATAGACAAGCACATATACTGCTGCATTTTACGACTTTTGAAGAGCAAAATATTCAAAATAGTTCAAGAAACAAACAGAAAGCTGTCATGTCACAACCAGGTTTATTACTTTATTTATGCTTTGTTGACTGTGTTAGTTCCACTAGGCCAGTGTCCTCTTTTCAGGCGATACCTGAAGTGGTATTAATACTGACTTGGGAAAATTCAGCCAAGGTACCAGGGATCTTCCCCTACTCCCTTCAATAACTGTTGTAGGATGCTTTATATCCACCTGAGCTATCACCAACTCTGGTAGATGGGGCCTTGGTTTAATGTTGCATCCAAAGGATGAACCAAAAGTCCCAACACTGGATATAGAAAGTGAATAAACTCTGTCCTAAACTGCACAAATGGAAAGTAGGTTTAAAATTATGTTGCTGTTAAGAATATGCTGGTGACTCCATATTAAAGGCAACAACACTACTCTTAGTTGGAAAGAAAACACGTGACACTTAAATACCTTTGCAGTAGAAACATGTATCACAAAATGAAAACTAAATTCAGTAGTCATTATTAAACCCAAAACAGCACACAACAGTTTTAAGAAAACACATGTGCAAAAAATACTGAAACATTAGAAATGTACCATACAAGACTAAGGATGCCTAACAACATCTGGAATCTTTTGGACACAGGCAGTGATACATTAGTCAAAACTGCTCATCAGGCAAGCCAAGAGAATAGCACTTACATGACCTGTAATTTCTTCAGAGTTGTAAGAACATGACAGAACTACTGTAAAATTAAAAGACTGAGACAGGAATATAGAACAAAAATAGAAACAGGAAACATAGGCAATGTCTACAACAAAAGTGCAATAAGTCATCAAGAAAAACTACAGACACAACATGACTAAAGGAGGATGTACAAGTCGATCTGGAGGAACTTTTGAGGAAGGTTTCCACATAAAACTAACTGCCATGCTATAGTAAACAGTATTTCTCATGTGGAAAGTGTAATAATTTTGTGGTAGTACAAAGCTAACCCACAGACACACAGTAAATTCTATACAACATTGTGGATTGATTCACAAATACAAGATAAACAGAGCTCAAGAGGAAGACTGTCAAGGTAACACTCTGACATATTATGAAAAGTGATTAGCTATATAATTTAGGCATACACAAACTTAGTGTATGTTTATTTCCTCAGTCTCTGTAAATACACACACACACGTTTGAAGTACACTGTTGACTACTGACTTACTCAACAAGTACTTTGGTAGCCACACTCTGTTGAATATCTATATACTCAACCTCTGTAGTGTTGTGAATGTTGAGATGCTGAGGTTAGTGATTTTTATGGTACTCATGGTTATTTTAATTTTTGAAAATTCTTTTTTATTGCAAAATTTTCAAGCTTACATGTCAAACCGAAAACCATGACAGACACTACATCAAAATGCGAGTATACATTAAACATATTATGTATAAGATAAAAACATCAAAAACAACAACTATGTACAACTCATACTATGCCCACAGCAATTTCTATATAATTCCATTACAGCGTGATAAGGACTATTGGTATCTGCAAATTAACAGTACTTATTTAAGTATATGTTCAGATAATATTTCCCAAAATTCCTTCATAGCTGGTTTAAGTTTAATATTGTGGAACAGGTATTTATGTGCCTTGAGGTAATTAATAGCTATGTGTTTAAATCCTTCCCATGATAGGGAGTGTCTGTTTTTCCAATTCAAGGAGATGTAATATTTGATTAACATAAAGATAGCAATCAGAGCCTTGCATTTTCTTTCTGATAAACCAGGGGGGGGAATATGAAGAATGGTAAATTCCCATGACAGGGTGGATTTTTCATATCCAATTTTTTCAAGAATCACCCTCAAGGCACACCATAACTTGTAGGAACATTTGCAGCTCCAAAACGAGTGAAGGATATCATCCGATTGATTCGGGCAATATTTACAATTAGGGGATAAATTAGGGAAGATTTTGTTAAGGATCGTAGGGGTAAAATAAGCACTGTTCATAATCATCATTTGAGTGTATTTTATCTTCTTACAGGGAATAGATTTAGTGCTTAGGTTTATAGCCTTAGCGAATTGGTTTTGGTTAATATCAGGGTTGATCTTTGACCAGAGTTTCGAAACATTTAGTTTATTTTGGTATCTAAGTGTCATTATGAATTTGTATACATTTGAAGACATTTTTTTTTCGGCTAGCAGGAGATTTATTACTGTTTTACATGTTAAGATATCATTGTCCGAGACTAGTGGGTGTTCTAGGAATATTTTTACTAGCTCTCTAATTTGTCATAGTATCATTAAGTACTTATATGGTAAACCGAGACTGGTTCTTATGTAAGGTATTGATTGATGTCTAAGGGGGAAAAGATCCGAGATAGAGGTGTTTAACAAAAGAGGGTATTGTTCCAAGTTTAGCATGCATCCGTTTAACTTAAGATTAGGGTTTAGATGAAGTGGTTGTAAAATAAAAAACGAGTGTGAAAGGTTCAAAGATTTAAAGATTGCCTGCAGGGATTTTATACCAAATATTATGTTTTTTGTGTGTTTTAGGGTCCCTAGGTTATCTTCATTTAAAAATGGGAGAGCAGCAGGGTTGAATTTTAATGTTTTAATATAGTTATTATAGAGAGACGTCCATAGTGGGGCCCATAACGGTTTATTCTTCTTATAGGACGCAATTTTAAAAATTCTACTGGCGTTAATAATCTCATAATAGGTTTTAAAGTCGGGTAGGCCCAGTCCCCCCTGTTCCTTAGGGCAGATAAGCTTTGAATAGCTAATCCTGACCGATTTGGGGGCCCAGATGAATTTAGAAATAGTTGTTATAATTTTTTTAAAAAAATTGTTGTGTAGTATGTTAGTAGTTGTCTGAAATAGGTATAGAAGCCTAGGAAGAATGTTCATTTTAACCACTGTTGTTTTGGCCAAAAAAGGGAGCTTGAGGTTAGACCATCTTATGATATCATTTTGGACGTTTGACCAGTATGGTACTCATGGTTATGTGATCATACATTTAATGTGTATAAGTTAGGAGTGTGGGAAGTTGAGCCGCCCACTTAAATATATGCTTTTGCCAGTCCTTTGTGTAACAATGGTATTTTAGTTGGAAGGTTTTTGAATTTATTTATAGGATGTTATGTTTTACTTTGTTTTTATTAATATTATTTACATGTAGTGCTCTGATCTTAAATGTTTAACTGCATTTTACATTTACAGTCAAATGTAAATATGTTCTTCAGCGGTAGTCAGGTTTGGTGTAATGCAGCTCTCGTGACTGACTATATGAGGGTAGACTATTGGGTGACTTACCATTTAATGATATACACACATCTATATTTATAAAGAGATATATATATATATATATATATATATATATATATATATATAAATATATATATATATATATATACACACACACACATACACACACACACACACACCTCTACAAATATATATATATACATACACACACACCTCTACAAATATATATATAATACATATATATATATATATATATATATATATATATATATATATATACACACATACACACACATATATATATATATATATATATATATACAAATACATGTATGCATATATACACATTATAGGCAAATTTCTTTTAGCTGAATTGCCTTTCCATTGAATCACAAATCACTGAAACATTATTTATTTATCTGCTTCTTTCTTTCATTTTGATAACCTGGAAGGTAGTCTGGTCTGTAGATCTTTTTCATCTATGACTTGGGCCCTGAGACAACTGAATATGCAGACATTGTATTAAAATGAGGAAATATGTACAATGAGTATTACAATGAAAATCATGAAAAGAAATAAGATTTTAGTACTGTGTCTCAGCAGGATCACAGTTATACTGTATATATTATATTTGGTTACCCAGTAAACATTATATTTCGTTAACCTGAACAGAAAAATTTTTACATTATATACTTTTAAACACCTCAGTGGAAATAATCAGCAGTTGCAAGATACATATTGAATTCCCTGAGTGAGCAGGGTGTGGCAGGGAGTTTTCTAAAGCACGTACAGGCCAACTCATTTATTCTTGAAAGCCTGAAGGATGGTTTGTTGCCTATCAACAGGAGGATGGCAGTTCCAAACAGAGGAACTTAGTCTAGAAAAGGCTTTTACTCCAAAGACATTTAATTGAATCACATTTCACAGAAAATGTCAAATGTGGCAAATACAGCTTCATTTTTTTAATTGGGATAAGCCTCCCTTGCAGCCCCATGTTCAGGGGTTTGCACTCCACAAAGTAAACTGCCATTTAGCACCTACTATCCTAAAATTTTATAACACACCAGCAGCATTTTCTATGAAATGTTAATCAATGCTTGTGACACAATGCATTTTCAAAGAATTTTTAATGATTTATGTATAAATAAAAAAACAATTAGATAAAATGAATAAATCTGTCTACATCTATTTACACACACATGCACAAATACATACATATGTGTATGTATATATATATATATATATATATATATATATATATATATATATACACACATATCTATATATATATATATATATATATATATATATACACATATCTATATATATATATATATATATATATATATATATATATATATATCTCTATCTGGATCATCCAAAATATTGAAAGACTGAATCACAAGCAAATGACACCAATACATCAAATTATCAAAATACCAAAAAACTGTAAGATTAAAATTAACAGATTAAAAAGGAAACTAGAAGCATATCTAGGGTCGGGGGGATCAATTTCCTTGGGTGCAAAGGGTTGGGGGTATGATCGACCATACTTCATCAAAATCTCTCTTTCTTTAATACAATATTGGCTTTTAAAAGCTGGTATTATATTTGCAGTGAAACCTGAGCACTGCAGCATTGTGTGTGTGGACTAAACTGTATCAGCTACTACTATTTTGTTTTTAATTAAGACATGAGCACAATAGTGCTCTGAGCAGGCAGGATATAAAGTGTAGCAACTGCTTGATACATTTGTAGCAATGTGTTTGGAGTTTATTAAAATTTAAAAGAAGACTTATTTTTATACTAATAGATGAGTACTGTAGCGCTCTGTACAGGCATGGAATTAACGGTAGCAACTGTTTACTACATTGTAGCAAGTAAAGTGCTACAGTTTAAAAGCAAATATTTTATAGATATAGTTATATGGCAGAGCAGGAAGAGGATCAGGGGCAGAGTACAGAAACAGGACATGAATGGCTGGGGCAGAAAGGGGGGTGACATGCAACTGGCCACCTGGTTGGTGTTCCAGTAAAAGGAACAGCAGTTATTTTTAATTGCCTTTGAATGGAAGAGCTGGTGTGGTATGTGGATCTCACTGTAATAAGCCAACCCTGTTTTGTTCTTTGAGCTGTTTGGAAGGGGGGGACTTGGATCTGACTGTAATAAGCCAATGTCTAAAATGTAGAGATTGGCTTAATAAACAGTTAAGTTTTATTTTTGTTTTACTTAAAGAGCTGAACAGGTGGGACACCAGGTTGTGGTACCAGCAGAGTGTGATGGTACAGCCAGCTACACTTCTGCAGGAAGCAACTACACTTCTGCAGGAAGCAACCATATTCCTGTTTCAATCCATTAAACCTAGAAATGCCTTTAAACATAATTTGTCTGAATAATGGTAGTGCTATGCAAAGTTTTGTTCTACGCTAATGTGTAGGTTTAGGATTACAGGTAGGGGCAGGGTTAGAATTAGCACGTATTAGTAAAGTGGACAGAGGGACATCTAACTTATGCTGTTTCTAAAAAAATCTAGGATGTATAAAAATGCATTTTTTAATCAACAATACCAAACACAGTTTAATATCGTATCATTTACAGGAAGAATAAGCAGAGATTTTAATGGCATTAGGAAACTGGGCAATTTCCTGGGAAAGCTGTTGATGGTCAGTAATGTGAAAGGTGTCTGTCAGTCACAAAGAAGGGTGCAACCCCACATAATATCTAATGCAGTGGAAGAACTACAAAAACTAGTGGGTGCTAATCTCACAGAAAGTGTTACTGTTTCTGCCCTCTGGGTTACTCCACTTGTTATGCTACTCAGATCAATGAATCCTGAAGGAGTAGGGAGTCTTTATCTGTGCACATTACAGCTATTTCTGCAGACAGATGTTTAATATCTACTGTAGAAGACAACATTTTAAATTTGAATGGTACAATAGTCTTCAGCAAGTTGGATCTCAGATTAGGGAATGTCAATTAGAACTACATCCTGGAACTAGAAATATTATGACACTACAGCAAAACTAGGACAGAGGCCCACTGCATCCTGGAACTAGAAATATTATGACACTACGGTAGAACTAGGACAGAGACCCATTGCATCCTGAAACTAGAAATATTATGACACTAAAGCAAAACTAGGACAGAGACCCGTCTCTATCTTTTCTTCCATTGGTAAATTTCTACAAAAGATCACGGTTATTGTACCACAACTGCTATAAGGACTCATCAGATGATATTCTACTAAACATAGACAAAGGCTTTACAGTAGTTCTCGTCACTAATTTTACCAAAGTCTTTGACCTTGTCATGCACAGCCTTTTTACTGATCACATGCTGGAAAATGCCATAAGGCCAGGAGTAGGGTTGTGGTTCCAAGACGTGTTAACTAATGGGCACTTCTGGGTGAAAATTACATCGTCCTTATCTGAAGAAGCACAACTGTTTAAGGGTATATCAAACCTGCCCCTTTACTTATCTCATTTAAGAAACTACCAAATGACCTCCCATACATGCATCTGATTTTCTATGCTGATGATGTAAACATGTTGAGCTCAGCTCAATATGACACTCAAAACGCAACTTGAAATATATATATGTTCCTTTAATAAATGGAAAACGCACAGAAAAATATTTCTCAGGTCTACCAAAAGAATATCAGTGATTTTTCTTACACATCCAAAACACACATCATCACACTCCGTTGATATCAAAGGCCTGGCCAACACTAATATGGAATCATCTACATCATAATTCCTTGGTATTGGGCTTCACCAAACCTTTAACATCTAATTTCACACAGAAACAATCAGAAATAAGATTAATCCACTACATTTCTGTGCATGGAAAACTCCTTTTTTAACCCTTCCAGGAAGATCTGCCATACTTAAAGAAGTCATAGTAGCTCAGGTTTAATATATGTTCTTATTGCTGGCTACTTCTAGCAAAAATACATCCATTCTACAGACCATCTCAAATAAAATATTTAATCTAATCACAACACCCCATGCATCCATGCATGAACATCACTGTCTTACTCTCTCAAACGTCAATGATTGCCAATCAAACAAGAAGCAGACTTTGTTCTAGGTTCTCTTGTATTCAGTCTTCTGCATCTTGAAACAGTTTCTTTTCAAAAACCAAATTACAAGAACCACTTCCTACAGCCCTAGATATCACTCAGAATCTCATCTAGCTATACAAGTCCCAGAAAATACTCTACACTGAACTAACCATAGATTTTCCATGCTTGCATTGAAAGTATGGGAATCTACTCCACCCTATCTTAAAGATCTCTCCTCCTACACCAGATTTAGGTCACAATTTAAAGCATGTCTCCTTAAATAAGCCAAGTGCAAGTACTTTTCGGCAGGTTACATCACCTGTCCTATTACATTTCCTCTCATCTTCACAGTAACCAATCATACTTTTTATCTTAACAAGACCTCTCTGTCTTCACATCTACACTTCCAGAACTCTGTACAGATAACTGTATTTTCATTTAGGTTTGTATATATTGTATAATGCACTTGTTAGTTCATGTTTGTAATTTTGTTGTCTGCATTACTGGGATGGTCTGAGAATCTCTATGAAATTTGCTAGTTATATTTTTGTGATGTATCTAGCCAAGCTATGACTGAAACTGGTCTACTGTTATCAGTGCACTACCCTAGTAAGCAATTAAAAAAAAAAAAAAAAAATATATATATATATATATATATATATATATATATATATATATGTATATACATATATGTTATCAATGCATTACCCTAGTAAACAAATAAAAACACACACACACACACACACACATATATATATATATATATATATACATATATATATATATATATATATATATATATATATACATATATATATATATATATATATATATATATATCTATATATATATTTTTTTGTTAGCAATGCACTACCCTAGTAAATAAAACCATATATATATATATATATATATATATATATATATATATATATCAACAAAGCAGACCCAACAGGAAGATACAGCCAGTACTCCACTCCAAACGACTCAAAGCCAGTAAAACTCCAAAATCGAGCACGATATATTCAAGAAGAATTTTATTAACGTTAGCGCTTTCACAGGTAGCCCTGCTTCATCAGACGTTTTCTCATATATATATATATATATATATATATAATATATCTAATATATATATATATATATATAGTTATCAATACACTACCCTAGTAAACAAATAAAAACATGTGTGTATGTGGGTCCCCTTCAGATGGTTGAACTTTTAAAAGCTTGACTTTCATATGGCCGAGACCATATGATCGAACTTTTAAAAGTTCGAACAGTCTGAATGAGAATCTCAACAGAACACAGAACGAGAAGATTTCCCTTTACCGCAATGTAGTGCAATCTCGGAGTTGGTATACTTAAATAGCAGGGGGTGTGGGGAGCAGATGTTCAATTATGTGAAGTAGACCCATACATATATACATATACATATATATATATATATATATATATATATATATACACACACATACACACACACACACACACACACACACACACACACACGGGTCTACTTCACATAATCGAACATCCAAATGTTCGGATTTCATATGGCCAAGACCATATGATCAAACATTTGAATGTTCGAAAATGTGAAAAAAAAAAAAAAAAAAAAAAAACTAAACAGTGCTAGCAGGGGGGCAAGCGCCCCTGCATCCACAACACCATTTGCTATTTAAATATACCAACTCCGAGATTGCACTACATTGTGGTAAAGGGAAATCTTCCTGTTCCGTGCTCTATGGAGATTCCCATTCAGATTGTTTGAACTTTTAAAAGTTCGATCATATGGTCTCGGCCATATGAAAGTTGAGCTTTTAAAACTTCGACCATCTAAAGGGGACCCGTGTGTGTGTGTGTGTGTGTGTGTGTGTGTGTGTGTGTGTGTGTATATATATATATATATATATATATATATATATATATATATATATATATATATATGTCTCTCTCTCTAGATATATATATATATATATATATATATATATATATATATATATATACACAGACACACACACACACACACACACACACACATGTAGGTACTAGGCTATTGGCCCTAGGGCCTACATAAGCCTAGCCAAAAAGGTACCCTGGCTTTCGCCACTCAAGAAAATTATTTTCCTGTGCCTATGTTGAGCAGAGCCACAGAAGTGATCCTGAGGAGCTTTGTTTGATATAGATAGGCAGTTTGTTCCAGAGTAAAGGAAGTCTCTGGGACAAGAATCTGTCCCTCCAGCATGTTCTGTTTATTGTGGTGACAAGATTTAGGTCCCTAGAGTGTGTAGCTCGGAGGAATTGGGATTTCTTTAAGTGGAGCATGTCCAACAGCTCCAAGTTTGACATAGCTTTGTATGTTAGGCAGAGATCGCCTCTAATAGACGATATGTGACGGAGTAAAGCTGGAGTTTTTTGAGACGGTCTGCGTAGGGCATCTGTTTGAGGCCGGCAATCTCTTTGTGAGGTATTTCTGCGGCCTTTCCAGTTGTTGTAGATGTCTTGTGAGGTACATACCAAAAGGAGTACTGTATTCTATAATGGGTCTAATGAGTGACGGGTAGAGGGGAACAATGACCTCTTTTTTCATGGATGAGAAACCTTTTATGATGAGGTGTGCCACATAGGATTTCCTGACTACTGTGGTGATGTGATTATCAAAGGAGAGACTACTGTCCACCTGTGTCCCAAGGTCTCTTATTACATTTGAGTAAACTACCGCCTGTGTGGTAGTTCATGGGTACAGAGTTTTTACCAAAAGGGATGACAATGCACTTTTTGGCACTGAGCTTGAGGCCATGGCTTTGACACCAGGCATCTGTCTCAGTGAGGCCCTTTTGTAGTATGTCCACATCGTTAGGAGTTTCGATTATGGCTCCTAGTTTGCAGTCATCTGCGAACTTCATTAGCCAAAGACCTTCTGTGTTAGCCTGTACTTCAGAGAAGTAGATACCAAACAGGAGAGGACATAGGACTGAACCCTGTGGTACACCACTTGTCACTGGTCTGAAGTCGGACTTGGAGTCTGCTACCTTCACAGTGTGGGTTCTGTCAGTGAGCCAGTTTGCAACCTATCTTGTGACATAGGGATTTATACCTAGTTTAGTGAGTTTATCTATAATTCCAGAGTGGGGGATGGTGTTGAAAGTCTTGGCAAGATCTAGATAGACTGTGTGAACCACCTTACCCTCATCTACGGCTTTGGTGACTGCTTCAAAAAAGTCTATCAGGTTTAGGAGACATGATCTGCCTTTTAAAAACCTGAACTGGGTGGGGTCCTGAGTTTGGAGATTACCAATGTCATTGTTTATAAGTTCCATGATGACACATTCCATAGCCTTGCAGACCAGGCTCATCAGGCTAATGGGGCGGTCATTCCCAGGGTCTGTGGTGGCTCTCCCTTTGTGGAGTGGGATAACCGTTGCTGTGCACCATTCAGTGGGTAGAAAGCCAGAGGTTAGGCTATGATTGAACATGGTACTTAGGTGGGGTGCCAGTTCGTTCTGTAGTTCATGTAGAAGGCAGCCTGGGATGTTGTCAGGTCCCATGGATGCTATGTTCTTGGCTTTGGAGAGTGTGGTTTTTACATGTGCAGCCATGATTACAGGAACTTTGCATTCTTCTGTTATAGAGATGGGCCCTTTGGGGGGGGTGAGAGGGGGGTAAAGTTAGCACTGAACCTATCTGCCAGGATGTTGGCAATAGCAGTTGGTTCTGTATATTTTGTGCCATTGAGATTCTTGACATAGCTATAGAAAGCTTTGTGGTTGTCTTTAGAATCAGTGGAGATTGTGTTTTCGTAACTAGCTTTGGAGGATTTTATGAGGGATCTCAGCTTCTTACTGAGGCTGACCAGGGAGTTCCTCCAATCATGGGATTTTACTCTTTTTTGCAACAGTTTCTTTCTTCTGTTGTAGAGTTTGTTTATGGCAGGGGACCACAAGATTGGCTTCCTTTTTTATGAGGATAGTATATTGGTTTTGTTAGGGATTGCATAATCCATGCAATCGTGTAAGTGCTTATGCATTTGTGTAAGATTCATCAGTCGTACTTCAATTGTTCATCTGCATGGTTGTCGTGAAGTTTGCCACTTCTGTCTTAAGAACCGTGAAGTTGGCTTTGGAGAAATTTTTGACGGTGGTTTCCCTAACGGGGGTGGGGGGTGGAGGTGGTATGTGGATGTCTAGGGTGATAGCTTGTGGTCGGATCTGGCCGAGGAATTGACCTCTGGTGTGGAACATTGGTTGCCCATGTTGGTAGTGACCAGGTCTAGAATACTGCTGTCCCTGGTGGGGGTGTGGATAAGTTGATCCAAGGCATTGGAATTTATGAATTCCAGAAAATGTTGAGCAAAAGAGTTGGTACATGAGTAGTTTTCCCAGTTAATGGTGGGGTAGTTGAAATCGCCCATTATTAGGGTGTTAGGTTGTACCCTAATCGCCCATTATTAGGGTGTTAGGTTGTACCCTAATATTTTCCAGTGTATCAAGAAATGAGGAGTGGGAATCCTGGGGCATGGTGGGGGATCTGTAGCAAGCTACAATTTGGATTGCGGTCTTGCCCCCTGTTAGTTGCACTTGGATAATCTCGGATGCATTATGCTGAGCAACTAGCCTGGAGGTGTGGATATCCCTAATGAATATGGACACGCCTCTGCCTTTAGTGTTTCGGTCCAGGTTAGGTGGCCGAAAGGTGTGGTATGAATTACATCAAGACCACAAAAACAAATATATAATGAATAAAACGACCAGCCAGCACAATCCAACCAATTTATTCACTTCTGACATCTTGGCACAAAGCCTTCAAGGAAGATAAATTACAAACCCAAATCATATGCTTATATACTCATATTAATTAGTTCAATAAAACAATAATGACATAAATTAGATAAACCAAACCACTTGAACACAAATCTTCTTCAGTTAAAGTAACAATACATTATAATAAAATCTTCCAATTAAATTCAGAATTCATGCCCTTAGGGCTTAAAGTGTCAAACTTTAAAATATATAAAGCTTCCTTATATAATAATTTATTTTTTAAACAAGAATCAAGGGGAAAAACATCTAACATTAACACCGTGCCCTGCAAATGCATCGGATTACTTTGATGTGCAGCCTGAAAATGCAAAGCCACTGAACTAGACTCTTTAACATTAATAATGTCCCTCACATGTTCCAACAATCGCACTTTAAAAGCTCTTTTTGCTTGTCCAATATAATACTTCTCGCATGAACATTTTAGGGCATAAATAATCCCTTGAGTATTACATTCAAAACTGTTGTTTACCTGAAATTTTATTCCATTTATAAACTGAAAGCTGTTAACCACATATTTACACGCTTTACACTTACCACAAACCTGAGTACCCAAACATAAAATATTAGATGGTAAAGCTACCAAAGGCATAATAAATTTACCTCTCACTAATATATTCTTTAAACTCCTACCCACCTTATAAGAGGTAAAATCAAACACATCTTTTATATAAGAAGACAAAGAAAGAACCTTTGGTAACAACAAATAATGCAATAGACATACCATATTATATAAAAAATATTCTTTACCAGAAACAATGGGGTGTCCAGGGGGATGCTCTAAGTTTTTATGAATCTTAGGTAAACAACAGAAACAGACCATACCGGCCTGTTCTACATTAAATTTCTTTTTTGCATCCTCACTGGAAAAATAACCTAATCTGACACCTCTATTGACTAAATCAACATATTGTTCCTGAGCCGATGTATATATAGAAATATCTACTCTTTTTTATACATCACCATCATTTAAATGAGCATAACACATTTTCAAATATTCAGGAACATCTAAAAAAAACTAATCTATTGCCTTTATCAGCAGGTTTAAAAATAAGATTATTGTTTCCCCTTAAATTCTGTAATGCAACCCATTCAGATTTAGTTAAATTATAATCAACAGTGGACATATCTTTAAAAAACAATTCTATTTCACTAACAACTGAAAAATCAAGCATTTGATAAAAAGTTTAATTAAATCATTATTGAAAACAGGTGTAAACTTGTAATTAGATTTTAACTTACTCGTATCAAATTTATAATGGGCATTAATGAAATCATCAGATGAACATGAATAAAAACTTTCATTACCTGAATTAGAATCAATTTCATTAACATCATTAACATCTGCTAAAAACATCTCATGATTATAAAAGAAACATTTTAACTACAACTTCCGAGAAAATTTAAAAATATCACATTTAACATCATGTAAACACGGCATAACAGTGGGTATAAACTTAAGTCCCATTTCTAAAACCGCTGTTTCAGTGTTACTTAAAGTATGTCCAGATAAATTAACAATATAAGGTAAATTATTACCATTTCCCCTTCTCTGAATACTGAAATTGTTGGGGGCGTTGGTTATTATATTGTTGTCCATTACCATTGAATCGTCCCTCCCGTTGTCACTTCTTAGATTTAAATCCTCCTGGGCCATTAAAGTCATGAAAAGTCCGTTGCATACCCTCCGGATTTTGCGGTTTAGGCAAGGAAGGAAAATTGGTTACATTATTGCCAACACCTTGCCCATCCTCACCAGATGTTATTGACCAGTTTGTAGATTCAGCAGAAGAAAAAGAACGCTATTCTGTTTGAAAATTCACCTGTTCAAAAGACACGTGACGGGATGATTTCCTCTGACTGGTCTTAGTGGGGAAAGGTTTACCACCATCATAATCCTGCGTATCACGTAGCAATTTTTCTTCTTTCGGGTCATAATTTCCTCTTCATAACTAATAAGTTTATTATTAATATCACTCAAAATTTTATTGAGAAACTCAGAATTCATTTGAGTGATAATCTTATGACACGCAGAGTTAATATCTTTACCTAATTCACCCTGCTTGATCCTGTCACGTTCAATTAATATAGATACCCACTTTAAAGAAACCTTATGCGCTGTAAGGACCCATCATTGATGAAATTTATGATCTATTTAATCTTGCATGTTAAACGGAATAGAGGGATCTTTAAAGGCTCTCAGACCTCGAGGAGTAATGTCTAATTCAAGATATTTGGACAAACTTTGTATATTTAAAAATACAGAAGTCTCTTTAAATAAGAGTTTTTCCAAAGAATCACATACTCCCTTAGTCTCACGGTGTTAGAAATGTTAGATGTTTTTCCCCTTGATTCTTGTTTAAAGAATACATTATTATATAAGAAAGCATTAAATATTTTAAAGTTTGACAGTTTAAGCTCTAAGGGCATGAATTCTGAATTTAACTGGAGGATTTTATTATAATATAGTGTTACTTTAACTGAAGAAGATTTGTGTTTAAGTGGTTTGAGTATATAAGCATGTGATTTGGGTTTGTAATTTATCTTCCTTGAAGGCTTTGTGCCAAGACATCAGAAGTGGTATGAATTACAGCCTGGTAATGCAGGGGTGCTCTCTGGAGCCTTGAACCAGGTCTCTGTCACTGCACAGACTCCATTTTAGGGAGTGCCTTGAGTGGGTGCATTTTGAGGTTTAGGCTTCTAGCACTGAGTAGCATTACCCTCAGATTTTGCTTGCTTGTACCTGTTATGGTGGTGAATTTGTTATTTGAACCTTGCCTAAAAAAGGCACTATAGGGGTGGCATGAGCCTTAGCTAGTATCCGGAATCCCAAGGGCAGCAGGTGCAGGCCATCTCTGGCAAAACATCGTGGTCTGCCGATCATGTCATCCCAGGCAGACAGATACTGGATCCCCTTAGAATGACATCAGATGCTTAGTCAATTGTTGAAGTCACACACACACTAAGGTATTATTTATACCTAGCCAGAAACTTGCAAAACACTACAGTTAATGTCTTCTCAAAAACCTTTGAGAGGCTCATTCAATAGCAACTCTCTTATCACAGAACAAAACCTTCTGTATAATTCTCAGCAAGGATTTCATAAAATTTCAGTTAATACAGCTCTGTGAACATTAACTGACTATATTAGAGACAATTTAAGTTTGAATAATGTAGTAGTGGCACTTTTTCTGGACCTCTCTAAAGCTTTTGATACCATTATTCATGAGGGGCTACTAAATAAATTAACAGATTCCCAACTAACAGAAGGTTCATAGACAGAGCTCAAAGCTATCATCCCAATAAATTGAATACAAAGGTATTCCACAAGGATCAGTTCTTGAATCACATTCAAGTTTATATGTATCTCAAATTATGAAGCAGACCAAACACCTAAAGATCATTCAATACACAAATAATACAGGTCAATTAGGTATAGCTACGCTCCACTCTCTAGCAGCAAAACACCTTAAGGCTTTCTCAGGGTACAGAAAAAGCTGATAACACCACTTAATATTAACTGCTAATAAAAACAGTTCCATGCTAATCTGTTTAAATCACTATAAAGCCTCACAATTTCCTGAACTTGAAACTGTCACAGCAATAGGTAGTAAAGCACAGCATATCCACAGATTAAAATACCATGGCATACACTTAGATAACCTCTCATTAGAAGACCAGCTTTACATAACCATAAACAATTACAATATAACTCTCAGTAGCTTCTACAGAATAAAAGGTGTGCATGCATTTGGTTAAGTCAGCAGTTCACTGAACTATAACTTGACCTACACAAACTATGACAATGTACGTCTATGAAGCTAGGAAAAGAGCACCCTGCAGGGACCATGTCAATGTTTACTTCTAGGTTTGTTGCAAAAAGATTTGATGACTTTTTAGAATGAGCTGCACCTTAGTTTATTGATGCACACTTAAATAAGACATTATATAACTCCTATGGCCAAAGAAGAACTTGTTTCTGCCGTAGCACATTCCAAACAATTTTATGTCTGCATTACTTGCACAGGTTTATCAACAGCCTTTATCTCAAAACTGGAACATAACTGTCACAAAATAGTTACAGTCATCCTTGGTTGTCACAGTTACAGCCCACCACTGTACCCCCCTTACAAATTTATCAGGACCATCCTTAAAAAAATAATTGTACCTCACCCTCCGAAATCCCATTTTCCCATTCTTGCATGTGGGGTTGGGGTGTCACTTCAACAGTGATACTTACCTAGAGCCTGGTTTACATCACCGGGTGGCTAGCCCTGCCACACTAGTTCTTCCACACAGCACACTCACATCTACAGTCAATTTAAAGTGTCCAGTCCATCTTTGGAATGTGGGAGGAGACCACAGCACGCAAAGGAAAGCCACATGAACACAGGGAGAACATGCAGATTCCGTACAGAAGGCATGCCAGCTGAGAATCAAACTAGGGAACCTCTTGCTGTGAGGCAACAGTGCTATTCTCTGAGCCACTGTGCTACCGAACATCCATAAATTTCAACATCAGACTTTAGGAAGTCCACCCATTATACAAACTAAAACTACAATCACACCAAGAGACTGCACTCACTTAACATTGTCCTAATAAAAACCTGGCAATTCTGAAAATTCATACAGAGATGCTGTCTTCTGAAATTATATAGGAAATATATGAATCAGCTTCCACAATTAATCACTGACTTAATAAACCACACATCCTTAAAATGAAACTCCTGACCAAAACAAACAAACAAATGAATAAATAAATAAATAAATAAATTAATAATGATATAACATTTATCCAGTTATCTGTCACAATTTAATTTTCCTGACAAACTCATGTAGCTTCAAATCATATCAATACCTCTTTCATTCTCATCAGAAGTTCTCTTCTCATATCACTAATTATATACTTACCACTCCTTTACAAAGTTAATGTTTAACTTCTGTATGCCCTCACCAAAAGTTTAGTACTAACACCATACATACTGAATGAACATTTTGAAATATTTCAGAAATTACAACATGGTTTCATACTTATATTAATCTCCTTCATGTTGCCTTTATATACCAAGTTACATTAATCACTGGAAAGTATCTATAATTTTTATGTTATTTATCTTATACCTTGGTTTTAGTGTTTTTCTCCCTGGATTCCAATTAAAATGAGTGACAAACCAGTTGGACAACCCAATAATCAAAAGAAAAATAAATAAACACAATGCAAGGTTATGCTCTGTACATAATGCATATTTTCCCCTAAAGTACAATGAACCTTAAAATTACTTGTATGTATGCTAGCTCTACATGTAACATGCTTAGAACTGTTATCAAGGGATATGGAATGTTAGTATTAACAGTAATCCTGAATGTGGAAATAATGTTGGATTTCAGTCTGAGACTTCATGAAAAAAACACCTTTACTCTGAAGAATAAAACCAATGTGTGGCCTGTACAGAGGCAGCACTCTTATTTTATGTTGACTTCTGCATATATAAGCAACCTTCTGTCTGCCATGTGAGAGGTGCTGTTTCTAGAGCATAACCAAGAATATTAGAGTTTTCTAAGCACTGTCATTCACCTATAATTGGGGAACTGTCCCATCCCTGCTACTTATATGTAATAACTTTTAGATCTCTATTCCTTTGAGGAGGGTGATACTGCAAGATATCACAATCTTAGAGTTACAATATACTGTCCCACTCATACTTAAATTCTTACTGTCCTGAAGACTGCAGCTGTTGTCCTTAGGCTATCAAAAGGAAGTCCTTCAAGAAGAGGGTGATGGCAAGGTTTTAAATCTACAATTTTTTAAATCATTTTAAAAAAAAAAGTGTTTCACTTAGGAATAATTGGAATTTAAAAGTTTCTGTTTTGGAAAAAAAAAACTGTATTACAGGGTTTGGATGTCTAAAGTAAAAAAAGGGTTTATGCCTATCCTGTTATCAGATGATTAACAGCTATACCTTGGTGCAGAAAGAGGGCATGTTAAAGTTGCAGTATGTCGCTATTCCCTCAACATTTTCTGGAAAACATATTACTTGTTAAGCACAAAACAGTTGCAAGACACAGCATATGATTTGAAATATGTGAAAATGTTTTGCTTCTTCACCTTTTGGCTAAGATTTTGTGTGTGTGTGTGTGTGTGTGTGTGTGTGTGTGTGTGTGTGTGTGTGTGTGTGTAAATTATGTGTGGAGATCATAGGCCATATTCTAAATGCTTCATTATTTACTGTACTAAAATTATTTAGTGTTATCATTGTACTAAACACAGAAAATGTAAAAGGATACCCACAGACTAGAAAAATAAATACAGTAAAACATGATACCATCACCCAGCAGGGAACACTTCTGCCAAGATAATGCTTCATCAGCCTTGCATGCTGACTGTAAAGTCCAGGTCTGTCTCCCACCCTGTTTCAGAGTGAGCAACTGTCCCATGTGTCCAATGAGTCTTTGTAGGCCTCAGTCTCCTACACATCAAGGAAACCAAGGAATTCAGCATAGCAGAGTCGATCCAAGTAACCAGTTATACTCAAGAACAGAAATATTTCAAATAGCCCCTCCAAGATAGATCAATCCAAGATTATATTTATTTGAAACTACAGATACCTTTCAGGGGCCTTTCTGCTCATGGCCTTTTTGTATACATATATCCAGTTTCGGAGTCTGATATACACTATTACCTCTGTGACCTCCCCTGTCTGGGTCTGTAATCAAGGAGCCTGAATCCTCAACATTGACACTGGGGAGAGGCATTCACTTGGAACAAAAATAGATACACCTAGTACTTCCAGATGCAGCTCTTTGCATCAAGCACAATTTCCCGTAAGAGCACACAGGTGACACACTCAGTCCAGGGTCTGGATTTTCCTCTCTATCTCCCTCTAGGTCCCCAGTAAGACTCCCCACTAGCACAGCTATAGAGCTGAGTCCTCAGCTGAATGTCCATGCCAAATCCTCCAGTACCCTCTCTGTGAAACCAATACTTTGTCCCTGGTCCAATCAACTGACATACACACTCTTTGAGATTTGATTTCACACATAGACACAGACACAGACACACACAGACACACAGACACACAGACACACAGACACACAGACACACACACACACACACACACACACACACATACACACACACACACCTGGGAAAGGCTGGCATAGATTTTCTAGCTATGCCCCCTTCTGCCCAGACTATAAGGCAGTTACTGCCAAAAAACACTCCAAAGCCAACTATTCTAAGGCTCTTACAAGGGAATCCAATTATACTGAGTGAAATGAATATTAGTACAAATGGCAGTGCTTTGACCAATGCAGAATGGCTTTCAGGAGTGACCACAGAGTCACCAAATAGATACAAGTACTCTCAAAGGTTAAATATTCTCTAAAAGACCAGCCACAATGAGAAGTTTAAACGTATTTAATAATAAATAATAAAAGAACATGAAAAAATCTATTTACAATAAACACCAGACTTTCCATCACAGGAAATATTAAAATAACACAGAAAAATAGCTTCACAAAGATACAGAAAAATAGCGCTCAACTAATCTCACTATATTTTCCTGACTAAGCTAAAGAATTACTGTCCCCTAGTTCACTTACTAGAGCAAGGCAAGATGATGTGGATGAGAGATCCTTCTATGCCAGGTTCCAAAAACAGACTGGTCTGAGACTTCAGTCTCATCTAGTATTAAAAAATATAATTTCAGTAACAGATTACAGTATGACATCACAGACATCTGGTACAAACCCCCCTCCATGAATCAGGACACCCACGCTGCCTGTTTGGATCAACTTTAGCCTATCAAGATGTATCCTAATACCATAGTTTTGGGTGGCTTTAACTACCCTAGCATTGACTGGGTGAATTACTCATGCTCAAATCCACCTGCCCAAAGGTTCCTCGACTCTGTCAACTCCAATGCCCTGGACCAACTGGTTGACACCCCCACCAGGGGCACCAACATCCTGGACCTGGTGCTTACAAATATGGCAGATCACTGTAGCACCCCCACTGTGAGTTCAGACCTGGTGAGATCTGACCACAAATCAGTCTCATTTGAGGTAACTATCACACCTGACCCTCCCCTAGCAGCAACTAGACAAAAGAAATTCTCCAAAGCAGTTTATAGCCTCTTACAGGAATGGTATAAATAGCTTTACTGCACCTCTCCCCTCAGACAGATCCAGTAACTATGCCAAGCTCTACAAAAGTGCCCTATACAAGCACCTGTATAACTGCATTGACTCGGCAGTACCTGTTAGGATCAAACAAGCTCTTCAAGGAAAAGCAAACCTGCCTGGTAGACGATCACCATTAACAGGCTTTACAATAAAAGGATGAAAGTGCTGCCCAAGAGTAAGGAGCAGGCTCTAAACTGGAGGTACTCCCTCCTCAGTTTAAATAAGCAAATAAGACTTCTTGTGAAGTCCTCCAAGGCAAACTATAAATCCAAGTTAGCTTCTTCAACCAAGGACAACCATAAGGCATTCTTTAGTTACACCTGTAACCTAAAAGGTAAGGCTCAGATTTGTGCCAGACTGGTAGTTAATCATAAAACATACACTGAGCCAGTGGACATAGCTAACCTGCTGGCCAACAAGTTCAGTGAAAACTTCACTACCCCCATCCCCGCCACATGTACTTCATGACATCCTTACCACCTGGCCCCTACCTTGTATCTCTAAAGAGAAGGTTGTAAATGCCCTCTCTAAGGCCAAAAATACATAATCAATGGGACCTGATAACATCCCAGGCTGTGTCCTACATGAGCTCAAACAAGAATTAGCATCACCACTGGCTACTCTTTTCAACCACAGTCTAAGGACCACCTTCATCCCAGCTAAATGGAAAACAGCCACCATTATCCCCCTGCACAAAGGTGGTGCTTCTACTGACCCTGGGAACTACAGACCTATTAGCCTGACTTGCCTTATCAGTAAGGCCAGGGACAGAATCATCATGGACCTTATCAACAAATATATAGGTAATCTCCAAACACTAGATCCTGCCCAGTTGGGATTTGTCAAGGGGAGAACATGCTTGTTAAGCCTGGTGGACTTCTTTGAGACAGTCCCAAGGGCCCCAGATGAGGGGAAATCTGTGCATGCAGCCAACCTAGACCTGGCAAAGAAATATGACACTATCCCTCATTCAGGCATCATTAACAAACTCTCCCAGTTAGAAATCAACCCTTACATTGTAAGGGGTTGCAAACTGGCTCTCTGACAGAACTCATACAGTCAAAATAGGGAAATCTAACTCCAACAGCAGATTCATTATCAGTGGTGTTCCACAGGGATCTATTTCTCTGAAGTATGAGCTAAAACCAACGGACTGTGGCTGACAAAGTTTGCTGATGACTGCAAACTGGGTGCAGTCACAGAATCTCCAAATTATGTCAACATCCTTCAAGGTCTTACACACAAACAAATGATTGGTGCCAAAGTCATGGCCTCAAACTCAATGCAAATAAATGTATTATCATCCCTTTCAGCAAGAGTGACATTCCTGCAAATATCACATCAATGGCAATACCCTAAGTACACACTCAGTGGTGAGAGATCTGGGCACTCAGGTTGACTGCAACCTTGCCTTTGATCACCATGTCTCCAGAGTGGTAAAAAGGGCATTCTATATGGCTCTCCTCATAAGTAAGGGCATTGCCTCGAGAAAAGGTGAAGTTATTAACTCCCTGTACTCTTCACTCATTAGGCCAATAATTGAGTACTACAGCGCCCCTTTTGCTGTGCACCTTTCAAAGCACCTGCAGCAATTGGAGAGGCCAGAAAGGTTCCTCATAAAGAAAATTTAAGGTCTTCAGTAGCTATCCTAAGTGGATAAGCTGAAATCACTGTCACTTCATTCTGTTTCATAAAGACAACTCGGAGGCGATCTCTGCCTTGTATATAAGGTGATCTCTGATCCCGCTTTATTGGAAATGCTGCATATCTGCAAGTCAAATGGCACATGGGTTACTCACTCTAAAGATCTAAACCTGGTATGTGACATCAATAGATCCTGCTGGATGAACAAATCTGTCTCCCACAGGTTACCACATCTTTGGAATAGACTCCCACTTCACATCAAACAGAGCACCTCATTGGCCTTCTTCAAACACAATCTGGATGATTAGATGGGTAACTGTAAATTCAACCTGGGGGTTCCACCTGTGTCCCTCTTGGACAGGGGCAATAGGTACTGATCATGATAGTAAGGGTAAAATTTGGCTAGGTTTGAAGGGCCATCGGGCCATTAGCCTAGTACTTCCTTTGAGCCTATGATCATCTGACTTCTCCTTCCTATGCTTCCCCCTTCCCTAGCAAATGTTCCAGAATCTTGCACATATGTATCAATAATACACACACACAGACCTTTGTTACGATCTCTTGCAGCTTCTGGATGTCATAAAACAGTTAAAAACTTCAACTCTTCATACAGAAGCTAATCAACCATTCTCTGGCACAGAGACATTTTTTTCTCTGGCTGCAGTCAAAACTGTAAGATACAATCTTTATGGCCTACATTAAGTAATTCAAATTTTTACTATTTAGCCAAGTTAGCTGGGGCTGAGCTTAACCTCGTCTCTTCCAGTATCCTCCGTTAAAACATATACTTTTAATCAGTTACAATACAGTCAGGACCCACTGTTGGTACATTTTTAACACAAGCAGCTTTACAAATATATTTTCAATACAAGAATCTGTAGAAATCAGTTTTATATACAAATGACATAAAATTCTTTACAAAATTCCAGCTAGCTGTGCTGCCATATGTTACACATCCACTGCCCTATTTCTCCTGCCTTAGCTAGCAATACCTCACATCATCACAACCTCTGCCACAGCTAGAACTGAACTATAAACTTTCTCTCTTAAATCCGTGAGTTCTATGTCAGCATATGTCAATGGACTTTCTCACATTTAAAAATAAAATGCACAGTTTAGTGGCAGAGGGACCTCCTGTTTTTCTGCAAGTACAATATCGTCACTAGGACTAGAACCAGGCACCAAAATTTTCACCAGTAAATGAATAAAACAGGATAGATGGACAGGTTTGTAACTCAACTCCTTCCAAAATAATAAACTTCCCTTGCATGTTAAGTGGAGTGCCCCACTATCTTCCTTTAAACACAGAGTAGATGACTGCATGGGTATCCACAAAAGTACTCAAGGATTGACTGGTATGGCCTTCCTGGAGAAAGGATGTGTTGACAGATGGAGGGTACCTGCAGGGTGAGAATGGTCATGAGACTCAGTGGCCTTAGAATATCTATGATCTATGACTCTATGCATGGCAAGCTGTGTCATGAGACTCACTGGCCTTGGAATATCTATGAATCTATTCATTGTAAGCTGGGTCATGAGACTCAGTGGCCTTGGATTATCTATGAATCTATCCATGGTAAGCTGGGTCATGAGACTCAGTGGCCTTGGATTATCTATGAATCTATCCATGGTAAACAGGGTTATCAGACTCACTGGAACATCTATGAATCTGTTCATGGTAAGCTGGGTCATGAGATTAAAGATTTCAAAGAAACTTTATTTTCATTTAGGAAACACAAGTGCTGCCTAAATGAAATTTTGAGTGTCAGCTCTTTTACAGGAGAAAACAAACACAAAAAGATAGACATGATAAATATTAAAGAATAAACAATAACTATAGTACAAAACTAAATATCTAAGTAGTTGTAGCACATGCTTGTACACTATTTATTACGTTGGACAACACTGACTACTAGATAATTAACACATGAAAAGAAAAGTACACTATACACAGAGGTGAGATTGGGTGATATTGCACAAAAGGAAGTGACTGGAATTGCACTTAAATGAGTAAATGAGAATATATTAATTTTAGTATGCAATAAATAAATAGAATTACGGTACAGAAACAAAGAAAATAAAAAGAATGGGAGCGTAACAATCTAGTATAGTTTTGATACATCCAGATTTATGTCTGCACTAATGAGTCTTACTGCAGTTGGATAAAAACTGTTCATGTATCTGGAGGTCCTACAGCGGATACTCCATAACCTTGTACCAGAAGAAAGTTTAGTGAACCAACCATGCACTGGATGAGAAGTGTCACTCAGTATTTTGCGGGACCTCTTTTTACCTCTCAGTTCAAAGAGCTCCTGTAAGGTAAGAATACTAGTGCCCATGATCTTTTCTGTTGTTCTTATTATTCTTTGCAGTTTATTTCCTTTCAGCCATTGTGCTGTTACCGAACCATACAGTGCAGTTGCTGGTGATAATGCTCTCGATGGCTCCTCTGTAGAAGGTAATTAGATCATTCATCGAGAGCTTTGCCTTTCTCAGCCTTCTCAGGAAGTGGAGTCACTGGTGAACTTTTTTAATTAGTTGGCCTGTGTTTGTACTCCAAGAAAGATCCTCTGATATAAGTACACCCAGGAACTCTGTAGTCTGGACTCTATCCACTTCTTCACCATTGATCTTGAGGGCCAGGTGCATGGCAGAGCTATTTCTGAAGTCAATAATAATTTATTTTGTTTTATTGATGTTGAGGTCCAAATTTTTGTTACTGCACCATTCAATCAAGGAGTTGACCTCACTCCTCTATCCACTCTTGTCATCACCACTTACGAGTCCTACCACTGTGGTGTCATCTGCAAATCTGATGATGTGGTTGTTGCTAGGTTTCCCAGAACAGTCATGGGTAAGGACTGTGAACAGTAGAGGACTCAGCACACAGCCCTGGGATACTCCAGTGTTGATTGTAAAACTCCCTGAAGTGTTGTTACCAGCACACGTCCTCCGTGGTCTTCCAGTCAGGAAATTGAGGATCCAGTTGCACAGCCCTTTATTTTATGCCAAGGTTGATTAGCTTTTCTATAAGTTGCAGTGGAATCACCATATTGAATTCCAAGCTGAAATCTATAAACAACCGCCTGGCATAGCTGTTCTTCTCTTTAAGATGCTCCAATGTGAGGTGAAGTGCTACCAAAATGGCATCAGCAGTTGATCTGTTTGCCCAGTAGGCAAACTGCAGTGGGTCAAATGATGGGGGTAGTACTGTAGTCAAATGCCATTTAACCAGTCTTTTGAAGCATTTCATTACATTTGATGTATGGGCCACTGGCCTGTAATCATTTAGGCAGGTGGGGTTGGCTTTTTTGGGCAGAGGGATTATGTTGGTAACTTTGAAGCATGCTGGCACTTCTTCCTGGACAAGCAAGGTATTGCAGATGTCTGTCAGGACTATGCTCAGTTGGTCTGCACAACCTTTCAATACTTTCCCCAGAATGTTATCAGGGCCAGCAGCCTTCCCGGGGTTCAGTTTTCTCAGCTAGTTCCTTACATCCACAGCACTGAAGTTAAGTACTGCCTCCTTTTGGTCATTGAGAAGCTTTACAGCCTCCAGGTTGTTTTTCTCTTCAAACCTGCCATAAAATATGTTTAGATTGTCCAGAAATTCAGTGTTATCATTGCACTGAGCTGACTTGGTTGACTTGTAGTCAAGTTAGCTGTTGAATACCATGCCACAGGCTTCCTGAGTCTTTTGCATCCTCGAAGCATCCTTGTATCCTCTTTCCATACTCCTTGTTGGCCTCCTTGATACACTTTTTTAGATTAGCCCTTGCAACACTTAGACCCTTCTTATCCTTTGCCCCAAAAGCAGTGTTTCTTGCCCTCAGCAACTCGTACACATTGTTGTTTAGCCATGCTTTTGGTTGGCTCTTACTTTAATATTTATCATGTTTGTTACATCCTCCACACATTTGGATATATAAGCCATAGTTGTCTCAGTATATTCACCTATATTCACCAGATTGTTCAACATGGCTGCCTCCCTGAAGAATCCCAGTTTGTGGTTTCAAAGCAGTCCCTGAGACTTTCCATGGCTCCTTCATGACATACCCTAATTTGTTTCACAGTGGGCTCATCTCTGATCAAAAGAGGTTTGTAAGCCGGTATTAGTTTTATGGAGATGTGATCAAAGCCACCCAGGTTTGGTTGTTGTACAGCTCTGTATGCCCCTTTTATGTTAGTGCAAGCCTTGTCCAGAGTATTTGCTCCCCTTGTGGGAAAATCCACAGTTTGGTAGTAACTGGGCAGCACATCCCGGAGATCTGCTTTGTTGAAGTCACCAGCTATCATAAATGCACAATCAGAATTCTTGCGTTGCAGCTCACATATAGTATTATACAGTACACTCAGTGCTTCAGTGATGTTAGCACTCGGTGGTATATATACAGCTGCCACATAGACACCATTTAGTTCTCTGGGCACATACAAAGGTTTGCATTTCAGTATCAGACATTCCACATTTACAAAGCAATGTTCATTTACAATGTTAAGGTTTTTGCACCAGCTATCATTCACAAAAATGCATACTCCTCCTCCCTTAGCTTTTCCACACAGAGTTAGGTTCCTATCATCTCTGAACAAAGTGAAACCATCAAGGGTTATAGCACTGCCAGTAATCCTATTATTTAACCAAGTCTCTGTAAAGATCAACAGACAGGAATTTATCACCTTGTTTGTGGTGTTGAGCTCAAGCCCGAGAAAGTCCATCTTATTGTCTAATGAGCATACATTTGCTAACAGAACTGAGGGAAGTGCAGGCCTGTGAGGGTTTGTTTTCAATCTGGCAGCAATTCCAGGTCTGCAGCCTCTTTTCCTGCTTCTGTTACATCGCTTCCTTTTGGGTCTCATCCTGATTGTTCCCAAACCTTCCATTCCCTGATTTAGGTACTTTGAAGCTTGTTTAGTTAGGATGTTGAGTTCCAGCAGTTCTGTGAGTATTATAGGCCCCGGATGCTCTCTACTTATTTATTTGTTTCATTTTACATTTGCTTACCGGGATAGTCCGACTGGATACATGTCCATTTTTAGGGGAGGCCTGGGGAGAAAAGCTCCAAATAGACAAACTTACATAGATTACACAAGAAGTTGGAGAACATTAGAAAATATAAACCAAAGTGATTATGTACAATGGCTTTGTAGTGTTCCCTAGTAGGGACTCACAGGTCTCATGGATAGACACAATTAAAAGCAAGAGACGTCAGATTGGATATAGAGCTTGGTACTTTAAAGCCTGTGAGTCTCATGACCTAGCTTACCATGAATAGATTCATAGATATTCCAAGGACAGCCAGTCTAAAAAAAAAATAAAATAATGGCGGCACTCAAGAATAGTAAGTAGGGAATCCAACCAGAACGATGGCACAATTGAATACTTGATTTCCAGAAGTTTCTTTCTGCTGTAACTTACTGTAACATCATTTAAATAACTGGAAACTAATTTTCTCTTATTTTTGCCAGAAAAATAAGGGAGATTAAGCAATCCTGTATCATAAGCTAACAAGCACAGCTTTCTTGAGTGCCACCATTTTTTTTAGACTGGCTGGCCTTGGAATATCTATGAATCTATTCATGGTAAGCTGGGTCATGAGACTCACAGGCCTTGGAATATCTATGAATCTATTCATGGTAAGCTGGGTCATGAGACTCACTAGCCTTGGAATATCTATGAATCTATTCATGGTAAGCTGGGTCATGAGACTCACAGGCCTTGGAATATCTATGAATCTATTCATGGTAAGCTGGGTCATGAGACTCACAGGCCTTGGAATATCTATGAATCTATTCATGGTAAGCTGGGTCATGAGACTCACAGGCCTTGGAATATCTATGAATCTATTCATGGTAAGCTGGGTCATGAGACTCACAGGCCTTGGAATATCTATGAATCTATTCATGGTAAACTGGGTTATGAGACTCACTGGCCTTGGAATATCTATTAATCTATTCAGGGTAAGCTGGGCCATGAGACTCAGTGGTCTTGGAATATCTATGAATTTATTCATGGTAAGCTGGGTCATGAGACTCACAGGCCTTGGAATATCTATTAATCTATTCATGGTAAACTGAAGGACAGAAAGTCATGAACTAAAAAAAATAAACTGATAGAAAGAATGTCATGTTATGACTGAAAAAAGACAAGAATCAAAAATTTTCTGTTGAAGAACTGTTTGTGTTCACTGACATTTTTCCATGTTTTCAGCCTTCAAGTTCATTGTTTCAGAGTCTGCATTACTGTGTATACTTCATTCACAATCCTGAGCTTCCCACTTTTCTCTATCCGTCTCCTTCTTTCCTTCTTCTACCCTCCTGTAATTTAATGCATTCCATCTTTCTTACAAGTCAATGTATGGTACTGACAACAGAGCTGGCTATCACTTTTAAAATGTTCAATTTTCTCTAAAAAAAATTATGTTTTGCACACAAGCTGCAGAACTTGTACTGGCTTTGTTGGTGTAGATGTTGGACCATTGATTATTAAACCAGTGACCTGGGTTTGAGTAGTGAGTATGGGCACAGGAAGAGCTGGGCAAAGAGATAGCATGAACTAGCTGAAGGACTGGACCTCCCATTACAAGACCGAAGCTATGAGATTCACATTGCTCTGGGTCACTATGAGAAGCAAGTGACAGAATGTCAGAATAATCTAGCATGCTGTATTTAGCAGAGAGCGCTAGGGCATACTAAAATTCCTAGTTTGGTAGAGGGGAGGTGACTCAGAACCCTAGGGCTTAGAAGGGGCACAGAGATGAAGCCTAGAAAACTGTAGGTAGCATTCCTTGAAATGTTACCACTGGCTGCAGCAAGCACAGCAAGGAAAAGTGAGGATTAAGGAGCAGACTGGTAGCAGAATAGCCTGCAGCAAGCACAGCAAGGAAAGAGAGAATTAAGGAGTAGGCTAGTAGCAGAATAGAGGAAGGTCTGGAAAAAGACCAGCTCTGAGTCAGAGGCAGTCACCATTTTAGGCTCAAAGTAGCAGTGGTGTTGAAACTACTGGGAAAGCAATGTCCTTGGATGCATCTTTAAGATAAAAGGGTGAGGGTGGTTCACAGAAGTAGAAGGCAGGAGCAGGTATTCAGGACCTAGGCAAAGAGGAACCAGATGAAAAACATAACAAATGCGCAAAGAAGAAAGACCTTGATTATGGCTTATTAGCATTACTATATAATATAATATAATATAATATATAAAGAATATAACAAAAAACAAGCCAAATGCCTCAAAAACTTGTAAACAGTACTAAAAATAAAAAAGCGAGCCACCAAGGCAGTATTTGTGTGAAACACTGTATAAAGAGTCTGGGAGGGAAGACTAGTGAACTACAGGAAGTATAGCTAAACAAGGATCATAGATGTTAGCTGGTATTATCAAACATGGGCCAGAAAAGAAAAGGAGGGACAAGGAGGTACCAGGGAATTGATCATTTAGGAATGAAAGACAGGAAGTGGGGGGTAAGAGGTGGAAAAGAAACTCAAATGAGGAAAGGTGTCAAATGTGGATTCAGAGATTGGGAAACACCACACCATAAAGTAGACAAGGTAACATTAAGGATTAAAACAAGGAGAAACAACCCAGGTGGTTAAGGCAGAGGCTGGGAGTTAGTGCTACTGCATCAATATAAATGCAATCAGTGGTAACATTTCTGAGAATGCTTTCTGCCGCCAGCTCTCTGTCCTTCATCTCTCTGCTACTTCTCAGCATGGAGGAGACCAGCTGTTTTCAAGGGAGGGCTAAATCTACTGTGAGGAGACTGGGAGATCCCATGCTCCAGGGAGGAGACAGAGTGAGGTCCACAACTGTGAAAGGTTATGCAAAGTTATACATGACAATATTTAAAGGAAAATAGTCCTGGACATTGTCCTAACCAAGATAAAAGTGGGATGGAGGTGCCCAAGTACAGATATCATTAGTCAATAGTGATCACTCTACTGTACAGTTTAGAATAAATGAAGATGGTAAGAAACCAAACAAAAATACAAGATAATGAGATTTCAAGGGCGGATTATGCTAAACTGGGAGGAAATCAAAGATGAGGGAGGGGATTAGAAGCAAAAAGAATGCATGAACAAGCTATGGAAATGGATGAGACAAACAGTACTATGTGCTGTGAACAATGGTTTGAGGAAGAGGAAAAGGTCAATGAAGCTGTGCATGAAAGTGATCCTAGAGCTTAGAACAAAAACTGGGCATACAAGAAGTAGAATGGTTTGGATATGGAGGCAGAGAATGTGCAGTGCAATTCAAAGGGTGACAAAAAAGTGAAGGCAGTAAAGAGGCATATCAAAAAGAAGCTGGCAAAAGGGGTCTAGGAGGGAAACAAACATTTTTCAGGTATGGTGTAGAAAGGATGACAGGAGTGGGCTAAATGTCATCAGGCTGAGAATGAAACAATGATTACAGTATAAACAGAATAATAATAAGTACTGAATGCATACTTTGTCCTGCTCTTCATGACACGGACAATACTTCTCAACCTCTTAGTGCAAGAAATCTGGACCAAAACTAAAATGATGGTGGGACAAAGGCCAGAAAATGGGGAGAAATTTTAAATATTGCTCTTATAAACTTAGAAAGTTGCCAGGATAACAGGTTCTGTGTTAATATGCATTTTCTGAAGGGTATGAAACATGAAACACATGTACGTCATTATTTATGGACTTTAATATGCAGTTATTTGACAGAAAACCACAAATCTTATGAGGCAAAGAACAAAAATATGAGGCAAAAATCTTGACATTCTGCAAAAATCTAGACAACTGAGAGGTATGGAACAGACACAGAGGAGCAACAGGTGAAACAGGAAGTGGTCATCTTAACATAGGCTGAGGGACACAGAGCTGGAATGCTATGAAGATCTTCAAAAGATCACTGGCTCAGCACACAACTATCTCAGAAATGGATCCTCCAAGACTGTCACCCATGAAACAGGAAAAAATCCATTAAACTACAAGGCAATTAGCTTTACTCTCAAGGAAAACAACCAACATATTCATTTTGCCAGAAAGAATTGTGAAGAAAAGCATACTTCAGTTCTATACCTGGACTACAGGAGAACTTGACAGAAGAGTATAGATAAGCATAGTCTGCCTGGACTTTAGCAAAGCCTTTGACTGTGTCTCACAGAGGCAGCTGCTAGGAAAACTGCAGAGGATGATGATAGGAGATACACTGAGGTAGTAAACTGCATTATGGCTTGAAGACAGAGCAAAGCGGGTTAAAAAAGACATTGTCGGGAATAATGGAAGTGATAAGTGTAGTAAGTACTAATACTGTGTCTAGTACTCATCAGTGTGTTCATTTTAGCCATAGCCAAAAGAATACTAAACATGACCAGCATCTTTGCTGATGACACAAAGATGGATGCTGTAGTAAATGATAGGGGAGAATACTAAGGAAGGACTTAGGAAGGCTGACCAGGTATGCAGAAAGCTGGTGTCTCAGGTTCAGTGCAGACAAGATTAAAAGTACTTTAACTGAGCCACAAAAGTCCTGGAATTCAGTTTCAGCTGTAGTGACCAGTGCCAACACAGCAAGAAAGGTAATGTGAGGTGTTTGTCTCACTAGGATGGTAACATCAGCAGCTGTATAATGCCAGTAAATATACTACATTAACAAAGAAGTAATGCTCATCACTCCACCTGGCTACGGCCAAGCATCACCTTGATTAATTTGTACAATTTTGGAGACAGTACAACGATATCAAACGTGAGCAGTAAATGAAAAATAAAATACCAAAAAACATGCTGTAGCTTTCCTGCTTTACAAAAAAAATCCAATTTCAAAATCTAGAGCAAAAATAAGGATGAAATCAATGCACATTAATGATGCAGGAAAGACTGTAATACAATTTAAGACTTTAGTCAACAGATCAAATATATCAGATGCAATAAGGCATCGATGTGTGTCTGGGAACATGTGCTAACTGAATAAGGAAAATGAAGAATTGAAGTTTCCAGTTTCCAGAAAAAGTGATGACAAAAGCAAAAAAAAAAAAATGTCAGGGGAATTGAAAAAAGAAAACCTTCACTGCATCTATACATGATCTGATTCTGGAGATACAATTTTGCTAAGGATTTTAAGTGCTGTCCTTACTTCGAAAAAAATATTCATATTACTTACCTTAGAATGTAGGAACTTGTGGTCAAACTCATTCAAGGGTATCCCATCAAGAAAAATCTCTCCAAAATTAGGTTCATAAAATCTTTCCAGCAGGCGGACACAAGTTGTTTTCCCACTGCCATTAGGCCCAACCAGTGCTGTGATTTGTCTAGGTTTCAGTTCAAAGGAAACATTCTGAAAAGAAAGTTATAAGAAGCACATTACACAACACATTCATTCTCCGTGACAGCTTTAGCAAATATGTACATGTAACAGGTTGTACTTGCTGCTGTTAATTACTGATGTGCATATCATCTCCCTTGGAAATGCCATGTTACCATACCATGCCATTCATGACACAAACATCACAGGCAAGTAACATGTAGACAGAGACACACACAGGAGCTGATAAACATGTGCTGCCCTCATCTGCAGGCCCATGGGATTAATGGACTTCCTATCCTAGTGAATACTAAGGTATGTATGACTAAGAACACTAGCTAGAGTCCTTTCAGTGACCAACAGGTAATACAGTGGGGGTATCCCAGCCATCTGCATCAAGAATACACTACCAGTTCCTCAATGCCATGCTACAGCATGTGGGGGATTGTACATGGTTCTGTCATACCCCAATAACAATGCAGGATTTGTATGACACAGCCCGTTTTCTTCACATACTGGGAGCCACAGACCACACTCACATTGAAGTAAAGGCCACAGTGCATGAGCTGGGAAGAATGTATGTGAACCATAAAGATTACCACTCCATCAGTTGTCAGGTGGTTTGTAATACACAGGGTATTATCTACAATGTCTGCAGGTGACCCAGGCAGCTACCATAACTCCCATATGTTGCACATATGTGACTTGTACTAAATGTTATGAGGGGTGACTTTCCCCAGGGACATCTTATTGGAAATGCCAGATATATAATAGATACAAATATGCCCTATCACAAACCGTCATTGTGGAGCATGTGTTTGTGTTGCTAATGACATGCCTTTGCTGCAGGATGGATCTGGTGGTACCCCACAGTATGACCCTGGAACATCAGCTAAGATGTTCTCAGTATGTGAAATGTTACACAACATGTTGTTGAGGAAGTACTTGCAACTGGGAGGCTGTATGCTGGAGGAACATCTTCCACCACACCAGGCAACGGAGGGTGAGCCGGACGAAATGATAGTGGAATACCAAGCAGCAGGGGATGATCATGTCAGACAGAGTCAGGTATAGTACACCATGGCATTGGCCAAGGTACAGTACTATGTGATACTGGTGAATGTACAGTACATACTGTGGCACTTGCCAAGAAGCAGGTAGTGGCACATAACTTTTCGCCATAGTTAAGAATATACACTATAGTAAACATGACCCACAACCAAACTGATCTTGCCCATGCACAGACTAGCCACACTGTGAATCAGACATAGGCAAACCAAGTAACAAAGTACAAAAAGCAGGGAACAGTTATCATTTGCACAGGTGGAGGGAGGGGGAATGTAAGTGTGTAGCGTCTTCCACAGAGAAATGTGTGACTGTTGTAGAAACTGAAAATAATGTTAAGCAGTGTGCATATTCACGTGACATGGTTGTAAAGGGGACTGTAGTAAAATGTGGGAAGTTTCTGTGTCACTGGGTTTGTGTGTATGACTTTGGGGCGTGCTGAGACACAGTGTCAGCAGATGTTAACACTGTGGCTTGGTTCACTGCCTTCACAGTCAGAGTCAGACTCATGTCTTATACCAGTCAGTGGAATATCCACAGTGGTGCAGCTAGATAGTACAGCACCTGTGAAGTCACCAAAACACAAGACCTAGTATAAGTATTACCTATCACTTTTACTTTATTCCCACTGCAGAATTAGTAGGTACACTGAATAATGTCAGTAATGAAAAATATAACCTTACCTTGTGGTACCTTGCATCCCTGATGTAGCTGCACAACAGGAAAAACTCAAATTCACTGCTATGATCCACACTATAGGGATTAAAGAATGTGTCTTAGCAGTATAATAATACCAAAACACACCTGGAGCATCCCTATCAGAAACTCTAGAGGCACACTGCAGCTTAACTACAAGGTCTAACACACCACCAAGAGAAAGTGATGAGTCCAATCTCAAACTCCTGTGTCTCAATAGTTTTCTGTGTTTTTCTACATCTTTCTACTGCTGAAGAGGATCTAATAGCTACCCTATTTACCCAGTTATCAAATAAATAAATGCATACATACACACATAAATAAATAAACAGAAGCTTAAGAATACTGTACCATTAGCACCTGTTGCTCTGGCCTTGTTGGATAACTGAATGAGACACTGTTGAAAAGAATGTGTCCTTTCAGTTCCTCCGACGTTAGTTTTCCATCAGTTGAGACACACGGCTCTCGGTCTAAATAGTCAAAAACTTTTTCTGCTGCACCAACTGAGGACATTATTGCCCCAAATAATTGTATCATACGCTGCAATTATAAATTCATGGGTTAAGAATAATAAACAGTTTATTTTACAGTCTTGCACTGAAGTAGAAAGTACATTGTTCATGCATGATAATCAATGACCTCAGACTTCATTGCACCTTTAAGGTTTACGTTTTAAGTATGTGTTTTATTTTTAGTTTTGCAAACAAGTATATTCACAGAAACCAGATTTTTTTTTCATGAATGACCTAAGATCAATAATTAAATTAGAGATAAGGGTCATACTAGCATGCAGATGGGTAAATTGAATTAAGAACCAAGTATCTAGGTCAACAGTCTCTTAAACATTAGTCTATTACTTCTAAATCATAACTGTTTCCAAAACATTAATTTCTTTCACAGTAAGAAGCATGCTTCAAGGACTGCTGTATGGTAAAAGGCCTAAAAAGCCTCATGGTATCCAGATAAACTAAATGTGATCCTGTAATCTGTGACATTCACAACAGTTCAACAACATTCCATAAATAATAAGCCACTATATTTGATTAATATGACTGCAGAGCTTTGTAGCCTTAAGTGACCATGTCTAGACACTGACTGATTGTGAATCAGAATGCTTGTAGACAGAGTATGGGAAGGGATGAAATTATGAAGGGAAGACTCACTTCTGCCTCCCAAATAAAGTTACCCAGGTTTCTCATCGCTAAATCAACTTGATGCCTTGGCTACAGCTTCCTCGGTTTACACCTGGTGGTTAGATTATGTAATTACTCTAATAACAAGTTTGTTTTCTTGGTCTGTGGTTTATAGAAAGTAACTCTCAGTTAATATTCCACTTTGGAGTTAATCGAGCCTAGTTGAAATAAGTCATGTTTCACTGCATATAGCCTTATTTATCACTTGTCAACCCACTCTGCCAGTCTCTTTAGTTCTCCTGAATTATTCCTCCTCTATTCTCCATGTTTTTTTTTTTTGATCCACAAGCAGGTTGACATTGTCCTCAGTGCTTATACAACACCTGACATGGAGATAATAAAGACCACTGGTTCTAGGACTTGGGGGACTTCACTCACCATCTCCCTTTTCCTTTCATAGGATTTCCCTCACTGGTACATTTTGATTCTTCTCACCCAGATACACCTCTATCTGTCAGGTAAGCTTCTTTTGTATTCCACTCCCTTTAAATTGCTTATAATTCTCCTCTATGGATCATTAGTGTAAAAGGCTTCACTGAAGTCAATGTATATGACATTCACAAGTTTTTCTCTTCCATCTTTCAGCATAATCTTGACACAAAACTGGACCAGTTTGGACTGATATTTCCAATTTTCCTCCCATGAGATAAGACTGCTTTTATATGGTGTGGAAACCAAGCAGCCTTTCCCTCAATATTTTCTCTACAATTTTCCCCTGCAAGAGATACCTGCCCTATGAGCCTGTAGTTATAGCAGGGTCAGCTGTTTCTCCACCTTATACTGTTGTACTATCATGGTCTGTTGTCAGCTCTCTGGAATCTCTCTGCTCCATTGTGATTGAAAAAAAGTCCTGCCAACAGACCTATAAGCGTACTTACCAAGTGCTTTGGGATTATGGCAATATGTTGTCAGGAGCCTGCAGTTTTCCCTGTTTTAATTATTCAGATGTTTTCTACATTTATCCTGGTACAAAACTGTTAATTGTACACCATGTTTTCATTTTTTATTTTCTTCCCTGCTAAGCTGCACCTTACTTTCATTCACTTTTGCAAAGATTGAGATGGCAAATTAACAATTTCTTCTTGATCACATTCTCACTATACTCCTTTCCCTTCTTGACCAGTATCTGCTACTCTATCTTAGACTTATTTTGCCCCGTGTAACTTTTAGAAACTTTTCTTTCTTCTATTTCTTTACACTTCTAATTCCCTGTCTATATTTGTCTTCACCTCTCTAACTTGTGATGCTATTTTTGTTGCCTTGAACTTATACATGCATTCTTCTCATTCCCTTTATGTCCCAAAGACTGCTGTCCTTTTTAATTAATTTTTACCAGTCAGAAAATGCTGTCAAATAATCACTGATTGCTGGTAAACTAATCACTAATGGTGCTCAATACTGAGGCAATGTAAAGTAATGACCTTTAATACTTTACTGTGGCCATAATGTTTTGCACTTTTATCTGGCTTGGCACTGGAGAATGGGCATGTGTTTGATTGAAACTTACCATGGCAATTATTTTTTTTTTATCATAATCAGACATGTAATGTGAACACTTGTGTCAAGAAAGTTAAAAATATATTACTGCGGTCATTAACAGTTTTTATTTGTGCCTGTGAAGCACCTGAGGTGAATGCATTCAATAATGTGGCTATAATGGGTGGGTACAAAACAGTCTGCAGAAGAAAATGACTGACCTCCACTATTATTTGATAACAGTTAAATAATCACTGATTTGGCTTGGCAGTTACAATTTGAAACAAGATGACATACTTTCCTCTGACATTATTTTTATTTGATAACTTCAGACTTCTGAGGTGTACATTGTTAATAAATTGGCTACAATTAGTGGATGAAAATATCTGACTCATGTTGTTGTTTGAACACAGTTAAACAATCACTGATCTGGCATTGCAGGGCTAGTATGCATTTGTGTGAAACAAGTTGCAATACACTACTGTGTCATTTTTATGTTTGTTTTGATCATAAGAGATATGCAAAGTCAATAAAGTTGCTATAATTGGCTGGAACTCATAAAAGTGACTACTACTTTTGTCATTTAATCCCCATTATAGTAATTGTTCTGTACTGGTAGAAGCAGTGTGTGTGTGTGTGTGTGTGTGTGTGTGTGTGTGTGTGTGTGTGTGTGTGTGTGTGTGTGTGTGTGTGTGCTCACAAGTGCGCTCACTCATACATGCTCGCACTTGCACATGTCCCTTCACATAGTCATGTGTATGGCATGGGTAGATGCGTGTGAATACACTACCATAACAACTTTTGTTTGGGGACATTTTATGTGACCTCCTCATGGTGAAAGTAGGTATACCCTGTCAGAACACGTACATTTGTCTGTGACAAACTGTGGCTGCAAAGGGCTGAAACAAGTGTCAGTGATACTTTACAAACATACTAAAGACAACACCCCTGTTTTGACTTTCTGAATTTTACTTTAATTCCACAACATCCTTTCTGCAAATGTTTTTAAATTCGCTTAAAAAGAAATATGCATAGCTTGCTGTTTCTTACCTTATAAAATCATGCATTTAATGACACTATGGGAAATTTTACACTATACTTTGCTGTCACTAGTGGGGGTGTTATATGACTTACCATCACTTTGCAAGTGAAACTATTCTCAGAAATAAGCATGTACAAATTTGTGATGAAGATTTTTCTGTAATGTTCTATTCTCACAATAAATACATGATAATACTCTTATAATTTTCTAAAATTTGTCGCTCCCAATGTTTTAAACTTGCTTTTTTGAGATTCTCACAATCTTACTGGAAGCTGACTGGAAGAGTTATAGACTGTTCTTTATGCAGACTTTATGCTAATTTTGCACGCAGAAATGGAGCCTGAGGTACCTATCAAAAGCATTTATCCCCAATTTCTAAGCATGCAGGCTGAGAAGTATGTTCTTTTAGTCTCTGGTCATATCCTTTCCCCTCTCTCCAAAGTATTCTTCTGGTAGGTTTCCTCTGCACTCATTATATCAGCCTGATGCCCCCTTTAATATTTCATAAAAATAGTCTCAAGTCTTTGAGAGATGCTACCTGGGAACCCGTGTCTTACTACTAATAGCTTGTATGAATTAAGTCAAAAAAGTTGCCCAGCAGTTGTTTAGAAGACTAAGTTCTTATCTAACCTTATTATGACTGACAATTTGTTCCATGTAAAGGCCACATGAGCTGTGAAATAAATTAATTTACTATGATTGCCATAATTCTTGATTTCTAGTAATAAACTATTGTTCCTAGTGTTGGGTGTGCATTATTGCAAAATAAACCAGATCACCAGGTAAGGGTATAACAAGTCAACAGATTTGCCTTGTACACCAGGGTTAAAACACCTCTATATAGTTTACTGGACTTAATCTTCTTAAATCTTCGATGTAAGAAAGACTTTTTAGTTATATGTTCTTCTTTATAAAATGTTTCTGATTTTTTTTACATGCAGATGTATTTAACAGTGTGTGTGTGTGTGTGTGTGTGTGTGTGTGTGTGTGTGTGTGTCTCTCTCTCTCTCTAGATATATATATATATATATATATATATATATATATATATATACATATATATATATATATGTGTGTGTGTGTGTGTGTGTATATGGGTGACTGACTATGCTGAAAATAGAAACCATAACACTGAATAAAAGGTTTGAAATATCAAAATGTTGAAAGCTTCAAATGTTAAACTTCATGTAAGTGTAACCTGAAAGTGCTAACATGAGTCCTGCAAATTGTGTTACCTATATTTATGCTGTAGGTGTTTTGATTTCAACATGCCCCCCTGCATGAACCATGTTAGAACTAGTTTTGTGCTGCTTACAGGAGTTCAGCATTTTCACATTTCA
Organism: Protopterus annectens; assembly: GCF_019279795.1. Lineage (NCBI taxonomy): Eukaryota > Metazoa > Chordata > Ceratodontiformes > Protopteridae > Protopterus > Protopterus annectens. The sequence continues at coordinate 691,866,661 of NC_056743.1, forward strand.
ACAGATATACACCATGTCCAACACATTTTGTAGACTTTGGTAGTCTTTAACATTTATAGCTAAAGCACCAGGCTTTGAACCCTCAGCAAGCTTAGCTAAGTGAGGTTAATTCTTTGTATTGTTTGGATAAAGATAAAAAAGTACAAAGTAATGAGCCTTGCGGTACTCATCTATGAATCGAGCATGTGCTTGTTAACGAAATTTGAAGCCTATCCAGCTTCTTATTTATGACATTATATAGGAGTTAGCATGAAATGAATTGAATATTCTCGGCATAGGTAAGTGTGTATTAGTGTCAAGTATTTGTATTAAATCAAGGTAAACTATTGGCAAGACTCATGAATGCCAACATTAAGTGTACACAATCAGTATTCAAAGAACATCCCTATCATATTTTTGTGCTGTCTATTCACTTAGAAAGGTTAGAGTAAGTGTAGACATAGTCTACACATTGTGGTAACCTTTATGAATCTCTGTCATTACTTAAAGTTGTAAGACAATCAGTAGAAAAACTAAAATTAGGAAGAAGAAGGTGGGAGTTAAACCTCTGTTGTATATTCATTCAAAATGGTGTACACGTAGTGTGTAGGTGTTCATGAATCCGGACCTACACATGATCATAGTAAGTTACTAGGCTACTGGCCTAGAGGTCCTTACAAGCCTAGCCAAGAATTTAGCCCATGTTCCAACAAGTCAGCACCCTATGCCACTGTCCAGTGGGGACACAGGTGGAATCCCAGGGGTGTATTTTCTGTTCCCCATCCAGTTGTCTAGGTTGTGCTTAAAAAGGGTTAATGAGGTACTCTGCTTTACATGGAGAGGGAGTCTATTCCACAAAAGGGGAGTCTCTGGGACACAAACCTGTCCCACTAAGTCCTATTAATGTCACAGACCAGGTTGAGGTCGCTAATGCGGGTTACTCGAGTGGAGCTTGACTTGTGTATATGCAGCAGTCCCATTAGGGTGGGGTCTGTGATTGCTTTGTATGCCAGACAGAGGTCACCGCTAAGGAGTCTGTAGGAGACTGAGTAGAGGGACAGGGCTTTTAGCCTATCTGTGTAGGTTAGATGTTTGAGGCCTGGATTCTCTGGGTGAGGAACCTCTGTGGTCTCTCCAGCTGCTGCTGCATGTGCTTTGTGACGTACATCCTGAAAGGTGCATTGTACTCAATAATGGGTCTTATAAGGGAAGAATACAGGGATGTTATGACCACCTTGTCCATGGATGAGATACCCTTACTAATAAGGAGGGCCATGTAGAAAGCTTTCTGTACAATGGTGGCAATATGGTAGTCAAAGTCATTTTGCTATCAACCTAGGTGCCCAAGTCCCTCACCAATGATTGCATGCTCAAGACCTTATTATCAATGTGATAATTTGTGGGGATGTCACTCTCCCCGAAAGGGATGATGATGCATTTTTTGGCATTCAGTTTAAGGCCATGTTTCTGGCACCAATCATTTGTTTGGGTGAGACCCTCTTGGAGGATGTCCACATCACAAGGGAAATTGATGACAGCACCCAGCTTGCAGTCATCTGCAAACTTGGTCAGCCATAACCCACTAGATTTGGCCTGCACCTCCGAGAAGTATATCCCAAACAGCAGAGGCCCCAAGACCATTCCCTGGGGTACAGTGCTTGTTACGGCTCTACTACTTGAGGTGGCTTCCCCTATTTTGACTAGGTGGGTTCTATCAGTGAGCCAGTTTGCTACATATCTGGTAACACATGCATTGATGCCTAGTTGAGAGATTTTATCTATTACGCCTGAGTGGGGAATAGTATCGAAGGTTTTGGCCAGGTCCAGGTAGGCGGTGTACCCTATCTTCCCCTACGGCCTTGGTGACGATCTCAATGAAGTTGACCAAATTTAACAAGCATGACCTCCCCTTGACAAAACCAAACTGTGTGGGATCAAGTGTCTGGAGGTTGCCAATGCCCTTGTTAATGAGGTCCATAATAATCCACTCCATAGCTTTGCAGCTCAGACTAGTTAGACTGATGGATCTATAATTTCCTGGATCGGTGGGTGCTCCACCTTTGTGCAATGGGATGACAGTAGCTGTCCTCCCCTCAACTGGGCTCAAGCTTTGGTTGAATAGGGTGCCTAATGGTGCTGCAAGTTCCTGTAGGATGCAGCCTGGGATGTTATTGGGTCCCATGGAGGCTGTATTTTTTTGCCTTTGAGAGGCAGTGATGACTTGCTCCCTAGAGATAAGGAGGGGGGCCAGGTACTGGGGATGTCCTGTTTTACTGATGGGAGGGGACAGAGGAGTGAAGTTTTCACTGAACCTGTCTGCCAGCAGGTTGGCTATATCTACAGTGTTTGTGTATTTGGTGTCCTTGACCACCAGTTCTGAGCAGATCTGGGTGCTTCCCTTGAGATTGCAGACATATGTGAAGAAGGCCTTATGATCATCTTTAGTAGATGTGGCCAGTTTGGACTCAAAGTTTGCTTTGGAGGATCTCACTAGTGCTCTTACTTGCTTGTTCAGACTAAAGAAAAATTACGGTGAAAATGCAGAACTTTGCATTTGTTTGCAGTGAGCCTCAAATGGCATCTTTATGTCCATTTTGTCAACCTTTCCAAATACTTTTTTAGGCTATTCTCCCTATCTTCCACTGCTACACCTTCTTCTATCATCAGCAAAAAAGCTCATCATATCCACTGTTACATATCTGAGACAAATACACTGAAGAATACTGGACCCAGAATAGACCCATGTGGTCCTCCACCATTCACTTTCCTAATACCTGCCTCATTCCTCTCAACACAACCCTTTGTGGCCTAACACGTAAACATACACCAATCCAGTTCCACAGTCTTTGTTCTGTTCCCAAGCTCTCCAGTTTTTCTGTCAGCCTCCGATGTAGGACTGAGTTAAAGCTTATGCTGACTGGCACACCCTGGCAAATTCACTTGTAACCCAGTCATCAAAGCATATTGGATCTGACTGACAGCTCTTTCTGGGTATTTGAACTTGAGATTGCTGTCGTCGAGAAATGCTACATGCTCAAGATTCTTTCCACAGCCTTCCCTGACACTGTTGTTAAAAAGTTTTGGTTCCCCATATTTATGTGCTACCCAGGTACCACATTTGCTGCCTGTCAGTCCTCAGGTACTTCTGTAGTAGCCAGGAATCTGTTGAAGATCTCTATTCAAGGGATCTACCAGTACACTAGTCAGATTTCTAAGGACTCTGACCATCATAATCATCATCATCACCCTCTTTTTCCCCATTTTCTATATGGGATCAGGGTGTCACATCAACTGCTGTCACCTCTGTTGATTTAGTGCTACTCTCCTATTTTCTATTAAAGTCATGCCTGGCTGTCACAGGCCTTCTCTCACACAATCCATCCATTTCTTTGTTGGATGCCCTTGTTAACTCTTGCTTTCTTGATGTCTCTCTCAAATCGTTTTCAGCAGATTATCTTCTGCTTTCTTGCACGTATACCTGAACCACCATAATCTGTTCTCTTTGACATCTCAGCAATTGGAGCTACTTTGGCTTCTGCTTTGATGTCATCATGGCTTCTGCTTTGATGTCATCAATTTCTTTGTCTGTCCCACAGGGTGCATCCTACCACCCATCTCAGGCACTTCATTTCCATCACCTCTAACTTCCTCATCTGTTCTGCATTCACTGCCCAGGTTTCTGTATCATACAGTAGTATTGGTTGCTGCATTGTTTTGTACAGCTTACTTTTCAGCTTCTTTGGCATTTTACCATCACACACTACTCCTGAGACACATGCCAGTTGGCTGCAGCCCCTCTGATTCTAGATTTGACTTCTTCATTCAGACTTCCTTCTTCTCAACCACACATACTGGGTTAAATGAAGTTGTTTACTTGTTCCACTTTTCCCTTCTATCTCAAATTTCAACTTCTGATTTCCCCCATTTGGTGCCATGACAACTGCCTTCACTGTACTTACTTTCATCCTGTGTGCCATCAGTTTTGCATTATTTCTCCCTACTATTTGCTGAAGCTCTTGTTTAGAGTCTGCTTGCAATGCCACAGTATCTGCATACCATAACTTTATTGATACGTCTCCTCCAACCTGTCTGCTAATGAAGCCCATTACCATTATGAACAGCAGTGGGCTCAGAGATGAACCCTGATATATCTACTCTTACTGGGAACTCCTCTAGGAGGCTAAATACTGTTCGTACTTCAGTCACTGGGTCTTTGTACATAACCTATACTAAGTCTACTAATGTTTCCAGGACTTTGAGCTATTGCAGGACTTGTCACATGCCTTCTCCAAGTCCAGGAATGTCCAGTTGAACTAATTCATCATACCTAGCTTCTTTTCATCTATCTGTTTCACTGCAAACATTGGGCCAGTTGTGCTGCATCATGATCTGAGTCCGAACTGCCCATCTCCACTCTTATTTTCTGCCGCTCTGCATATTCATTTATCAATCATCTTGTCCAGCACTGTCATGAAGTGGTAGGAGATTCACACCTTTATACTGCCTACAATTGGGTACGTCCCCTTTTTTCTTGCACACTGGTACTAGAAAGCTTATTCTCCAGTCATATGGGATATGCCATTCTCTCTATATACTGCTGTGAGTACCCTCAGGAGCCATTTCTCCCCTAAGCCACCCAACATCTTGATCATATCTTCCATGACCTCATCTGAGCCTGCTGCTTTATTTGACTTAATTTTCTTGAGCGTTCTTCTTACTTCCCCTAGAGTGGACTCTTATTTCTCTTTCACTGTAGGTGTCTATGGCAGTAAAGTTTTTGTGGAGTTTTTTTCATTCAGAAGCCGTTTGATGTACTCCTTCCATCCATCTGCCTTTGACGTCCTCTGGACTGGTATACAAATTGCACTGGCATCCTCTATAAAGGCCTTTTGATGACTTTTTTTATCTTTCTGTCAATGCCCCGCAGCCTGCTCAAGTTTATTTGTGCCATCTGCTGAGTCACTTTCCAGAAGCTGATAGAGTGCTTCTGATTCCTTGTTCTTTTCTATTACAACTGCCCTCTTAACTTCTTTGTTAGCCAGCCAGTATTCCTTCTTAGCCTGGTCTGGCTTTTCTTTCTTGCACTTTATTCTGCACTACTTTCTTTTGATAATGTCATAAACTTCTGCATTCCACCACCAGCTTTCCTTATGTACCTTATTTCCATACCTGGCTCAGTCACATATCCATTCTATAGTCCTCACACATGCAGTTTTGAGATGTTGTCATTCTTCTTAAACTCCATCTATTTCCTCTTCTTTCTGGGATGCAATAACCCTGAGTATTTTATTTGAACTCTTGTGCTTTCATTCCTGTCATCTTCCAGGTCTTCAGACTAGATTCTGTTGACTTTAGAACCTTCTCTGATGACTGCTTGCAAGTGATTTTGTCCACCAGAGATTTATGCTACTGGCCGACTGTTTCACTGTGATGACTTTGCGATCTCAGATTCTGTCCCAGTGCCCTCAGTCTACCTGGGTTGTGTGTTGGTCCCTCTTATCTTTATACTTTTTCTCTGTAGGACAACCATTTCCTTCTCTACCATTTCAGTCTTTTATCCTGGCATCTGTTTAGTCTGCACCCAATTCCACCCGTTTACCTTCTTCTCTTCTACACATTCTCTTTGCCTTTCTTTGTTATGACAGATTAATGTGTTCATTCTGTAACTCTGTTTTTTTTCTGTGTTATGCTTCCTAACTTTGCCTTTGTCAGGTATGTCCATCCCTTATGCTATAAGCCATCAAAGCCCTTATTTTCTTTCTTGATCCCTTCTGGCAACTTTCTTTCAACCTTTGCTGCCCTCGCCACCTTAGATGCCCTTCTGATAGCCTACTTGCACTGTGTCTAGCCCATCTTTCAACTACAACCTTTCCTCCTTATGTAGGTCTTATTTTCTATCCTAATTGCTAGCCTCACATTCATATGTAGCTACATTAGCTATCTCCTCTTTTACTCTGTTCTTCAAACCCTTGTCCACTGCATTGACTACGCTATCCTTGACCCATCCCAAGACCTGTTTACTCCCACAATTTGCTTCAAGTCTCTCAACTCATTCTTGACTATCTCCAAAGCAAAGCATAATTCACTTTTTTTAAAAATTCTAGACCACTGTCTGAACCATTAATACTGCTGTTGAAGGTACTGACAAACCCTCATTTTCCTGGACCAGTATATCACTATGGACCCAGGGAAGGCTTTGGAAGACCTTGGTCCTTTGTGTGACAATGAACACCTGTTGGGAAACTCAATGGATCATTCCTTTGGTGCAGACCAGTACGAGGTAGGGTCCAGTTGACTAGAAGATTGGATATGCTTTCAACCCAGGATGCACCTTCCAATGTGGTTGATTGAAGCACAGCTCAGGAAGGCCCTTCATCATCCACTGAGAGGGACAATGGTTATGTGCTCAACCACTCAGTAGCCGAAGAACAGTTAGTGACAAGTAAGAACCCCCCCCCCCACCGGAGCCATATCAGGACAGTCTTATCTTTAGGATGATTGTGACTGATATTAGTATTATGTCTCCTTTTTTCTTGGTGATTTGGCACCACCCTGAGTTCATAGACAACACCTTCTTCCTATTGCTTCATTGGGAATTTAAACTACTACTATCTTAAGAAACTTAAGGTATGGCTGGAGTTTCTTCCTCCCATAACCCAAAAATATGAACACAGGCCTGTGGTTCCCTGTAATTCAGTATGCAACCTGATTGTCACAGTTCACTATCTCCAGGACAAGAAATACCAGCAAGTATTATCAAGTGTCAGTGCTATGTCTGTCGATCTAACCATCCTACTTTATTCAGCCAGCATGTGCATATCCTGGGCCTTCTTCTTTGCCATGCACTTCATGTCAGTTATGTACCTACAACTTTCTTCAATGAAGTACCCAAATCCTCTGAAAGCACTGATATCTAGCACAGGTTTGTTCCAATGGCATTCAATTTGATCATGGGCTCGCACTTAATCTAGTAGCAGGGCAATGTCCTGATATAGTGTACTGAGGAAGAACTGGTGTTTCTACACAGTAAAGTTAATTATCCTGTGATATTCCAATATCATCTCAGTTTCACCACTGTACAATGATGTAGTTATGCATTGCTAGGTCTTACACCATGCCCTGATAACCTTAGCAACACTGCTGTTAGTAAAAGACAAGCATGTATTAAATATAATGAGATATAAATAGTGAGGCTGATATGTAATGCATGCTGCACTGTGATCATTGTTTATGAGTCATGAGTCATATACACAGCAGCAGAGTACAACTGACCTGCATGTAGCATGCAAGTCTGTGACATACCACAGGACATACAAAATACCACACAGATGTGCATTGCACCAGTGTGAGTATACAAGTAAAGCAAAAAGACAAGCATGATGGTGCGACCACATGTGAACACAAGACAGATGCACTCTGGCTAGTGCCTCATTGTACCATGAACCTTATAATGGCAGTGATGGCATACAGCACCATGCATTGCTGTGGCTGCACCATGCACATTACTGTATACTACACTTAGTTCACAACAAAGCCATACAGTGCTGATATGCAGTGAACAAATGTTCCATATACATACGGGACATTATCAACGTCAGCATAAAGACAACTGCATACACATTCTTTCACATTTCCATTTACTGGTTCCATTCAACTACACTTTTATGTTCTTGCATCTGATGACAATGTAGCAAAACACAAGCCTCTTAGCTTCGGACTCCTATCAAACCTATTGTAAGAACAAATCCAAAAACAAATGAAACAGAGTCCAAACAGGCCATAACGGCCAGCTTGGACTCTGTTTCGTTTGATTTTGGATTTGCATCTGATGAAAATGGGGAGATCAGAAAGGTAACACTAGTTAGGTAGCCCTGAGTATTTGCCTGAGGAGACAGCCAGATGCCTCAGTCACGTGCAGCTGTATGACTGCATGGTGTTCAACAGTGCTCCTGTGTGAAGAGATGAATCATGGGCAGCCATGTCGGGCACAATCACCAGTGACCTTGGAAGTGATATGGGCATCTGCTGTATAGGGCAACAGTGCCATAAAACAGATACATACATCAACACAGGGATCCAGAAGTGCTGTAGTGTCTGAGACAGAGAAAGATTGTTGGGCAGCAAACATCACACTCCTTGTTGCACACCGTGTGCTTTGTGGTTTCTCTGACCACAGCTGCTGGCTAGGACACAGGATCTAACAACTGTGCCTCTCTCATACAAATGAAAAAAACATACCAGATGACAGAAGGCACCAGAAAAATTATGGATCAAGAGCCTCCATAAACACCACTAAGATGAGAATACACACTGTTAGTGAATGGTTGTTGTCACATACCTATTCATTTACATGTCCCTGAGACATGAGCATTTTTAATGCCACATACCCACAACATGCACATTACTTAGGTCAGTGGATGCAAATGTATTGCATAAAGGCTGCCCTCATGCAATCTATGCGGTATAGGTCTTGTAGGTGTAAAGCTGTTGATTGTATAGTACCAGATACATAAATAAGTATATCAGCACCCACCACTCTGCGAGGTCCATAACTATAACTATGATACTGGCAAGGAGTAGCAAATCACTGGACATATGGATGTAGATGCCATGCCACCATACTGATGGCTCCATAAGTGTGACAAAGCTAATGCCTGTCAAGATGATGAATACATGGGTGTGGGTATGCATACTCACAGTATTTCTTCTTGAATCAGATGATCAAAACATTGTGTGTGTGTGTGTGTGTGTGTGTGTGTGTGTGTGTGTGTGTGTGTGTGTGTGTGTGTGTAGCACTGAAATCACAGGGATAAGGTGCACATACTCAATGTAATGTAAGCTCCACAGGTATAAATATTGTGACAGATGATACAATGTAGAACAAAGTGGTATTGGTGTACTTGCTTAACATGCTGCGCATGAGGTAGGTGACAGACTATACAATGCTGATTACATAAGTGAGCATTCATACCACAGTGCAGTATGCTACACGAGCAAGATGCCGGTGCCAACTGACTTAGGTTCAGAAGTGTCTCTGTGAGCTGCTTATATGACGTGTGCCCTTCGGTAATATGTGTGCTTGTAGTGGCTGCAGCATGTCTGTGATATTTCTTAGCATGTAACTACTTACTTTTTAATACAATGTGCATGTACTACACCACCTGTACTATTCTACAGGGTTAAGTCTATTTTGTCAAGCACAATTTCACTAAATAGTACAGCTTATCAAAATTGTTCCCTTCAAAACGGGCATATCCCAGGATTTTTGGAAGGGCAGGTAAGTTTCCCCATTTTCTGTATGTAGACATTTTCCCCACATCTTCTTCCAGAATATATTAACTGTGGGATCGAACCACTATGGACAAAGTGAGAAATATTAACAAGTAGCCGTAATCAATGCAATTTGACTTGAATAACTAGACAACTCTCATTCTAACACAAGGCATCCATGTTTGTTGGGTCTTTGGTGGCTTACCTACAGCACCATGCTTGTCCTTACAGCTGTATCCACCAGCAGTCTTTCTGTGTTGGCTTTATGCATTCTACCTGCAGTCTAATGAAACAATGCAGGTGGGTACCATAAATTTGTACTGCAGCACACATCACACAAGTCTTTGCAACTGTGTGCATGTTTTGCCATTTGTTATTGCTATTTGGCTCTGACACACTGATGTGTCCTTGCCTGCCACTGGGCAGTCTGAACAGGATGTATATACACATTCCATCTTTCATTACCATGATGTCAAGTGTGTCCAACATCACACACTTTTCGGATCACCAGAAGACAATACAGGAATCACAGAGATGAGACAAAGGGCAGGAGTTGATGGGAGTCCCACAGTGGAAGGAAGATGCCACAGTGGTGCAGGTTATCCAGCCCCTTCTTAAACAGGTTAGTGAGCATTGCTACAAGCACAGTATACTGATCAGTTGACAAGCAGGACAGAACAGCTACTGTAGGGTTCCTGAAGGTGACATCAATCAGGTCACAGGGACTATCACTGGCATCCCAGGTACACTAAGGAAACTGTAGGCAGACGTATCTTTGGTGGGAGGGCAGAAGCTTGTGACCCAATGTATTCTGGGCTTGTCTATGCAGTCTGTGGGTCCACAACATCTTTTAGTTGTGATGCTGTGATGTCTTGTCAGGGAGATCCAGGATCACCATGCTACTATGGTACTCTGCTGTTGGATGATACGCTCACATGCCTGGTGGACTACCTGCATTCTTTAACCTTCTAGCCTCACCTAAGAATCCTCCTCTGGATCCCGGTCATTGTCACCATTTAGTGTTGTGACCATCCATCATTTCCTCGTGGCTAGCCACTCGCCATCTTCTCCTCATGTAACTACTTTTAATTCTGTTACTTTTAATCACTTTTTTCTGAGACATTACTTTAACCTTAATGTCTAGACTGCACTGAAATGATTTCTATTGTTAAACATTACTTGAATTGATAATTATCACCAGAATTTTCCTTATCTCAAATGCATTATCCATAAATGTAATATTGCTCTGTTATTTATATTTTTACTCTATCAAGCTCCCAGGTCGTGACTGCAAAGAGTCAGTAGCCCAGCTCATTTATTTGTTTTAACAAACAGAAATAAAATAAATAACTACTGAGGTACAGTCTGGCTATGGTTTGTGATAATGATGGTGAGCAGGCAAAGTAAAGATAAAATTCAGTAAAAGAAGAGGCGATAATCTAGGAGGTGAACTGAGCATAAGATAGTTTAAATAGTTCTTGCCATTCTTGTATTTTCATTGTGTTGTTCATGATTTAATATATCATGATTTGCAACACATGCTACAATATGTGTGTTGGTATGATTGTGGAGGCATCTCAATATTAATGTGTGGGATTCAGAGTGCTGTACCTCTGTATATTGTATCAAGGCATTTGCAAATTACTGTATGGTTAGTACCTATTTGGTTATATACAATTTTATTTGTTCTGCAGACTGGATGTGCATAGGTGTGTGTGTGTGTGTGTGTGTGTGTGTGTGTGTGTGTGTGTCTGTGTTGGCGAGTGACTCTTTCTCTGGTGTCTGGCATTGCTGCCACCTTCTGTTAACTACTTATGTTGGTATGTCTGCATATGCATTATGTATGAGGCTGGTATTTGTACCAGCCATGCACTTTGCCATGTGTAGCTTAGTACTTCTGCTGTGGCTTCCATGACCAGAAGTCGGCTGTCCACATGGCCATGCCATAACTGCATTCTTCCATTACATCTTTATATTGCCCATTCTGTACCATTTGTGCTTGGTTGTCATGTTTCCCACATGTAACATTTAGTTTTGTGTGTTGTAGCAGAAGGGGTCTGCTAGCCACTCCATATGGTTTTGTTTCAGGACAGATTTTCTTAGCAGTTGCAACATACACCTGCATCCTGTTAAAAACGCTTTTCTAATGCACTTATTATGATCTGCTTGTAGCATGTGGCATTTTCAAAGAAGCACGGCTGCTGGTGTACCACTGTCACACTTCAGTGAGTGCCTTGTATTGGTTTAGCCTATTTAAGTGGTGATAGGTGTATAATTTCCTCTGTGGTCCTGGTGAACAATTTCTTAGGGATGTGGCATGCACAGTACAGTGTGCACGCGTCTCTGAATTATACCATTTGAGCCTACATACTAAGGAAGACACAATGATGTCATGAGTCACATTCTAATGTATCCCTCACCTCTTAAACAAACAGCTCTTCATGTCAAACAGAGCGGCACCTTTGCCACCTTCGAGGCAAATGTGGCTAACTGAATGGACATCTTCCAGTCCATCTTACATTGGTAACATAGGTAAGTGCTAGGTTAACTGCCCTTGTGGGCCATTTTAAGCTAAGTCAATTTCCCTCTCATGAGAATCAAACTCTGTACCTTGTGTCTAGGAGGTAAACACCTTAACCAAAAGTAAATACTAGGCTCCTTAGCCTCCTTAAGGCAGGAAGGTATTTTTTTTTTAAATTGCAATTTTTATTATATTTGTGCATCAAGTAAAGCCAGGTTAAACATGTGCAGAAGTAGAATACAACACTGATCACAAACACAAAGAGATTTAACATAAAAACAATAACTATTAACACCATTACCCTAAGACAAAAAAGAACTATGTACACTATCTACAGCAGTGCTACTAGAATAAGAATAGAAAAGAAAGAGAGAAGAACTAATGTGTTAAGTCTTTCTATGTACTTAGTAAAATGAGAAACAAAAATGTGTGACTATAGTATAGATTGGGGCGTAAAAGGCATTTCTCCAATCTAATTACCATAAAGTATAATTCAGTAATATGACCTATTTCATTGGCAAGTATCTAAGAAAAGTTTAAACTGTGACATCCAGAGTTTCTGGTAACAGACTAATTTCTTTGGGTTTGTTATAATTAGTGAATTATTAGTTAAATTATTTATTAGAATTATTAGTGAATTATTCCAAAATGGTGGACGTTCAATAAGCACCCTCTTCACTTAGCTCCTAACAAAAATCAAGTATTCTTGCTTAAAGCCAAATATCTTGCATCTGGAAGTGCCGATCTTAAAGGATTTTGTAACTTGCTTCAAACTATTTTATCAACCTGGGTCTTTACTAGATGCAACTTGAAAATAAAACTATACAGTTGCAGAAATTTTCTCCACGTGTAAAACTAGGCCTAAAGCCAAAAATACATCCCTGCAGTGAAGCCAGATTTTGGGGAGATGTTAAAATGTCAAAAGAATCTGAAATAATGGAGAGACAGATCACAAAAACAAAACTCTCGGCAATAGCATCACCAGAGAAAGACACACTTTCTAAAAGGCAGAAAATTACAAGCAACAGGAGTCTACGAGAACAGCAGCAAAACAGAAGCCTGAATCCAATATCCAAATGGAGGAACTCAAACAGGCTCTTCTCCCTATCCAGACAGCAATACAAAACTTTTCCATCAGCTCTCTGGCTTTGGTAAAACAATGAATCAAATAGCAGATCGCATGGATCTCATTGAATCTAAAACTTAAGATAATGAATACCAGATAAGCAAATTGAAAGAAGAAATTGGCGCCAAAACTGAAACATTACTTGAAATACAACAGAAACTGGTGGATTTAGAAGCCAGAAGCAGTCAGAATAACACATTAATCAGAGGACTTCCGGAAAGCTATGAACACAGTCAGTTACCAATAGTTAGTGTCCAGATTTTCAAAAGCTTACTTCCGAAGGAAGAGCATTCCAAGGAAATAGTCATTGAAAGAACATATCAAGCACTGTTCAAAAAGCAAGACACAAATATCCCAAGACAAGTTTATGTCAAGCTATTAAATTATCAAGACACTAAAAAAATCTTAACAGCTGCCAAAAAGCAAAAACAGATAATCTGGAACAGTATTAAGCTTACTCTTTCACAAGACTTTCCCACTGAGATCAAAAAGAAGTGGCAAAGTTTATCCCCGTTTTGTGCAGATCTGAATAGTCGCAAGATAAAATTCCAAATGCGCTATCCTAATACCCTCCTGTTTCAGTATAAGGATGTTAAATATACAGTAAACTCACCATTAGAGGTGAAAGCTGCATTCACCAAATGCTTTGGCAAATCTACGGCTCCTTAAATTCCCTGGTGAAAGACTATCCCTTCAAGTGTTGGGTATTATTCCTGATTTTTCTTTTCTTTAGTACCTCACATAGCTAAATTGCTGTAATCTCATCTGTATTTTATTCCTGGGAAACCAGAAAAACTTAACTTAACTGAGTGTACAGCAAGGGAATGAAAAGTGCGGTTTTGGTTGTCCAGTGGGTGACACTTAATGTTACAACCTCCTTTTCAGTCAAAGTGCACCTTATCATCATGTAATCACCACAATGAATGGAGAATCAATGAAAACTTTTTGCAGTGACAACCTCGCAAGGAAATCTCAGGTCATAAGTCATTTTAAAATGTTTCATCAATACTGGCTAAATCTTGATTACAAAAGGGGCACATGGATTTTCTATTCCAGTCTTTCGCTTACATAAAACTTCATAGGGGACATCAGGCACAGCATCGACACTGTTGCTTGTTATTTTAGTTTTGTATGACACTTACTCTGACTTTATAGCTTATGCTTGTTTTTCTTGGCGAACTTATAGAATATTTGGGATATTGGCAAGGGAAATGGAAGGCCAGTGAGCCGAGATACTGAATTATAGTTCTATAAGTATCCGAACATGGAACGCCAGATTAAGGGTCATGAAGCCTGGACCACTCATTATTTATGTTTATTGATTTTTTGTGTGTAACTCTGCCACAGAATAATACTTGCTATAGCTTTTAGAATATATCATAGACTATAGATTTCTTGTTAGTAAAATTGAATTTTACAAAGTCATAGCTGGCAGCATTCGTTCCTACCCCAGACCCTGCATACTGTTCAAATATGAAATGTTCAGCTACTGTCTGTTGATATCACTTGTTTGTTGTCCACTTCAGAATTGGAAATATTCAAATAGGAGAGCCTGTACTAGGTTGTTGTTAATCAATATAACTGTTCCTGGACTTACAGAAAATGCTATTATATGTCACACAGGTTTCTAACATGAGGATTTGGAGTCCTATTAGTTTTTAGTTATGTGGAGTAATACTCGTTTCTTTTTTCCTATATCTCTTTGCTTGCTTTACTCGCAAGAATGTAATAATTACTAATTAACCTACTCTCTAAACTCTTTCTTTAGGCAGAACTCCAGATGTATAACTTGGGAAAGAACAGCATTACCTCTGCGACATCTAGCAACGTAAACTTAAATTATGCTAACATTAAATTGACAAGCTAGTACCCGATACTAGTGTTTGAACCTTTCTGATAGTTTAAACAGATGCTTATTTTAAGCTATTCCATCTACACAAAATCAGTCATCCAAACACTATTATACTATTATAGGTTCATAGGTAGGTAAGCTAAGCTATCTGCCCGAAGGCATTTATAAGCCTAGCCAGAATGTGTTGGCTTTCGCCACCCCCTTAGAATAGTTCCCTGTGCCTCTGTCCAGCAGAGCCACTGAAGTGATCCCCGGGGTAAACTTTCTGTTTCCCGTCCACTTGTCAAGGTTTCTCTTGAAGAGTGCTAGCGAGGAGCTCTGCCTAATGTATATTGGAATCTTGTTCCAAAGCATGGGAAGTCTCTGGGACAGAAATCTATCCCTCTAGCATGTCCTATTTATTGTTGTGGTGAGGTTTAGATCCCTAGAGTGTGTGGCTTGAGGGGATAAGGTTTTCTTTAGATGGAGCATGTCCATCAATTCTGGGTTGGACATGGCCTTGTATGTCAGGCAGAGATCACCTCTGAGCAGGCAGTATGCAACAGAGTACAGCGGGAGTTTCTGCAGTCGAGCTGCATAGGGCATCTGTTTGAGGCCAGTGATCCTCTTGGTGAGGTACTTCTGTGGTCTTTCCAGCTGTTGCAGATGTCTTGTAAGGTACATCCCAAATGGGGCATTGTACTCTATGATGGGTCTGATGAGTGATGTGTAGAGGGGCACAATGACCTCTTTTGATCTGGATGCAAACCCTTTTGTGATTAGGTGGGCCACATAGGATTTTTAACCACTTTGGCAATGTGATTATCAAAGGAGAGATTACTATCTACTTGGCTCCCCAGATCCATTATTACGTTTTCTGTATTTAGGGGACTACCACCTATGTGGTAGTTTGTGGGTACTTTGTTATTTCCAAAGGGAATAACTATGCACTTTTTGGCATTTAGCTTGAGGCCATGATTTTGACACCAGGTATCCGTCTCAGTGAGACCCTTTTGGAAGATGTCTGTGTCAGCCGGTGAGTCAATTATAGCCCCTAGTTTGCAGTCGTCTGTGAACCTGGTCAGTCATAGTCCTGTGCTTGTCTGTACCTCTGAGAAGTATATGCCAAACAGGAGGGGTCCTAGGACTGAGCCCTGGGGAACGCCACTTGTAACCGGTTTAGAGTCAGACCTAGCTCCCGTAACTGTCACCATGTGGGTTCTGTCCGTGAGCCAATTGGCAATCGATCTTGTGACATAGGGGTTTATGTTCAGGCTGGCGAGCTTGTCTATAATACCAGAATGGGGAATGGTGTTGAAGGCCTTTGCGAAGTCTAGGTAGGCTGTGTGTACAACCTTTCCCTCTTCTATAGCCTTGGTAACTGTCTCAAAGAAGTCCACCAGGTTTAGGAGGCATGATCTGCCCTTAACAAAGCCGAACTGGGTAGGGCCCAGTGTTTGGAGGTTCCCAATGTCTCTGTTAATGAGTTCCATGATGAAGCACTCCATACCCCTGCAGACCAAGCTAGTCAGGCTTATAGGGCAATAGTTCCTGGGGTCTGTTGTGGGTTCACCTTTGTGGAGCGGAATAACCATTGCTGTGCACCACTCTATGGGTACGTAGCCTGTGGAGAGGCTGAGTTTGAACAGTGTGTTTAGGTGAGGGGTTAGTTCGTCTTTGAGCTCGTGTAGGACGCAGCCCGGGACACCGTCCGGTCCCATTGATGTTGTGTTTTTGGCTTTGGAGAGGGCAATTTTAACCTGTCTGTGATTTCAGGGGCTCTACATTCTTCTGGTATGGTTATGGGCCCTTTTGGGGGAGAGAGGGGGTGAAGTTTGCACTAAACCTGTCTGCCAGGATGTTGGCAATATCGGTTGGTTCAGTGTATTTCGTGCCATTCTGCACTAACTCTGAGCAGATCTGAGCATTGCCACTTAGATTATTGACATAGCTAAAGAATGCCTTTTGGTTATCTTTGGAGTCCTTGGCAAGTTTTCTTTCAAAGCTCGCCTTGGACGATTTTATGAGGGATCGTAGTTTCTTGCTGATACTGATCAGGGATGTCTTCCCTTCTTGGGATTTTACTCTTTTCTGTAGTAGTGTCCTCCTTCTATTGTATAGCTTGTTTATGGCAGGGGTCCACCAGACTGGTTTCCTTTTCTTCGAGGAGTGAGTCTTGGTTTTGCTTGGGATAGCACGATCCATGCATTCTTGTAGGTGCACGTAGAATGCATTAGTAAAGGATTTTGCAGCTTGGACAGTGTTATCCTTTAGCATGGGGGCTTTGAAACTTTCCACCTCCGTCTTAAGTAACGTGAAGTTTGCTTTTGAAAAGTTTTTCACAGTGGTTTCCTTATCTGGGGGTGGGGCGGAATTTGGCTATCCAAGGTGATTTGTTTATGGTCAGATCTAACCAGTGAAGGGTTGACCTCCAGTGTGGATCACCGATCGCCCATGTTGGTGATGACCAGGTCCAATATGTTATCACCTCTGGTGGGAGTGCTGTCCAGTAGTTCCAGCGTGTTTTAAGTTTATAAATTCTAGGAAATGTTGGGCAAGGGAGTTAGTACTTGAGTAGTTCTCCCAGTTAATCTTTGGGTAGTTGAAATCACCCAATATTAGGGTGTTTGGTAGGATCTTTATGTTACCCAGTGTTTCCAGAAATGCGGAATGGGGGTCCTGGGACATGGTGGGCGATCTGTAGCAAGCTACAATTTTAATTGCAGTTTTGCCCATTGTTAGTTGCACATGGATAATCTCTGAAGCATCGTGCTGTGCCACCAACCTGGAGGTGTGGGTATCCTTGATGAATATGGATACTCCCCCGCCTTTTGTATTTTGATCCGGGTTCTGTGGCTGAAATGTATGGTACGAGTTGTAGCCTGGTAGTGCTGGGGTGCTCTCTAGACTCTTAAACCAGGTTTCTGTTACTGCACATATATCGATTTTCTCCATACTGAGGAGTGCCTCGAGTGCGTGCATTTTGAGGTTTAGACTTCTGGCATTGAGTAGTATTACCCTCAGATTTTTGTTACTTGTGCTATTTACGGTGGTGGGTTTGTCTTTTGAGCATTGCCTAAAAAAGGCACTATGGGGGTGGCAAGAGCCTTGGCCAGTATTCAAAAGCCTAAGAGTGAGAGGTGCAAGCCGTCTCTAGGGAAGCAGCGTGTCTTGTCGAACATGTCATCCCAGGCAGACAGACAGTGGATCCCCTTTGAATGACACCAGAAACTTAGCCAGTTGTTGAAATTGATAATTTTTTCTTTATACCGTGGTATCATTCTTAGTGAGGGCAGGATGCTACTCAGGGTCAGGATCATACTGGCCTGGGCTACGTGATCAGAGAGCTTTTCCATGTCTCTTTTCATATAGTCCAGGGAGGTATGGCTCAGGTCATTCACACCAACATGGACAATGACAGAGTCGTATTTGCACTTGCTCTGGAGTGACATGAGTGCTTGTGTTATGTGGCGGATCCTGGCACCTGACAGGCAGCTAACAGTAACCTTCTCCTTATTCAGCCTAGTGAGTGGGACGTCAGTGTGCCTGACTACAGAGTCACCTATTGCTAGTATGTTGGGTATGTTATTTTGCCTTGAGGGCTGTGATTGCATGGCACACTGGTTTTGTGAAGTATGTGTTTCATGGTTTGTATTGGGAGGTGGAGGTTGCTTGGATGTCTGCTTTGGAGGGCTCTGTTGCTTTTGCAGATTTTTATTTAGAGCCCCCCCGAGTATGTTTTCGTGTATTTATGTGTGTTTTTTGCCGGTGCTGGTTTAATGGGTCTATGTGAGACTGGTGGTGTGATGCCAGTATTTCCCTTCTCCTCTTGACTGTCTGAGCCAGTCTTGGGTTGAGAGAGCTTAGCCTCCAGTTTGGCTGTATAATTGCATCTCTCGCATGTATTAGTGTTTGGTGGTAGGAGGAGAGGGTTGTCTGTGTACATGAGGCAGTTGTAACATTGCCTCAAAATGCCCAGATTCACCAGTTGGACTGGAGAGTACACCTGAAACTGCCCTTTGGACATGCCTGGATAGGTACAGTAAATGGTTTTACTGAATGGCTGGTAAGGTCGAATAGCGAGCCTTGTCCTTCTGTAGTGCTAGGGTTTATAAGTGCTTGCTATGAGTTTTGAGCAAGAGCCGGGCTGAGAAATGAATGGCTTGAGTGCTTAAGTTGAAAGTTTCTCTAGTCTTAAGGGAAAAAATTGAAGAGGAGACTTTGTGGAGCCGGAAATAGTTATACCCTAGCTAACCAGCGCTACCCGGCGTGCAAAACCAGGCAAATGCATTTTTTTATAGCAGGGAAATGAAAGAGATAGAAATTAGCCCAAAATGGCCAATAAACTACTACTTTCTGGGCTGAAACCACTCCTTCAGGGACAGATAGGCTGCTCAAAGCTCCCATCTCACACAGGTAAACAGAGAAACTTCCTTCTGTCCAAGTAAGGTATGGGCAAACACAGAGATTTGTAACACAGCCCTGAATTTTGCACTAACCTGAAAACTGGACTATGCTAGCTTAGAAAGGCAGGAAACAAGTATATATATACTTTTTCAGAAAATAAAGCAGATACAATCAAAAAAACTATTTAAATGCGCATAAAAAGATGCTTATTGTTATATGTCTTAGTTCAGAGTTGTAGTCAAATGCCCCTAGTAATAAAGTAGGAAGAGACACAAATACAGTAAAAGCAGATGAATAAAGTGCAATTTTTTTATATATATAAAACAATAGAAAACGAACAATCTGATTTAAACAAGTTACCCAATTAACCAGAAAAAAACTCAAAACTGAGCCCTGTTCCAGCAGTCTTCAATCAGATAAGTTCTAACTGCACACTCCCCGCTACTCTGGTGCAGGGGAACCTTCTCCAATAAAGATGGCCTGGATCAGAGCTCAGGTTATACAAACAAAGCTAGATTCAGCAGGCCTGAATCTGGTCCTATGCTACAGCAACAAGGTGCACCAATTTCAGAAAGAAACAGTTCGAATAAGCAGGCACAATAAGCCTGTGACCAGAAATTCCCAGCTCAGAAGGGCAGAATCCAGCCTCTCCTCCTACAACAGTGCAGACCACAAACCTTCTTAACGTAGAATAACTGGCCTGAAGCCCAAGTGCTTAAACCAGAACTAATACACTTTTAGAAAAGCAGACACTGAACTTTCAATCAGCAATTCCCAGCTTAGAAGGATGTAAGCTACCTGTCCTGCCACAACAGTGCAGACCACAAACCTTCTTAATGTAAAACAACCGGTATGAAGCCCAAGTGCTTAAACCAAAAGACTTAGAATAACAGTTAAAATTTAATCAGGCTACTACCAAGCAGCAATAAGTGCAGCAGAATAAATAAAATTGAGTACTTTTAAGAAGAGGCAAAAGCAAAATAAAGTAGGAGGAAACACAAAGTAAAAGCAGATGATTTTTTTTTTTTGTTAGTAAAGTGCAAGGAGAGAGGAAGGAAGAACCTAGGTGGGTTGGCCTTCTCGAATCTTCTCTCTGTATTATGTAGAATGAACACTAGACTCAGAATATGATCTCACTGTATTTGGTTAAGTGAGCAAATGAGATGGACTCAGGAGACGTGTTCAAATACAGACTTACAGGAGGGGCTGGCAATTCCCGAGCCACCAACACTAACAACAAAACAAGAACAGGGTGGGTGGGGACAACCAAGACGAAGAATAAGTACAGTTGTACAGATTACAGAGATATTAAATCAAAATGCAGACAAAACGTGAGAATAAACACTTATCTTTTCTCAATATCACAGCTGGCAGTAGGTCAATCTCTCTGCAGCAGCCCGAGCAACAGGTATATCTGATTTAAAACACTGGACAGAAACCAAACAATACAGATGCAGGAATACTTTGGCTGAATGAAACTAGTTCTGAAAACTTACTGCCACTAAGAAAACAGACAAGGCCTCCAGACAAAGGATTTCACTACAACTGAGATCAACACTAAGATATACAGCTATAGCGCACAAGAAGAATAAGTACAGTTGTACAGATTTTAAATCAAAATTCAGACAAAAAATGAGAATAAACACTTATCTATTCCCAATATCACAGCTGGCAGTAGGTCAATCTCTCTGCAGCAGCCTGAGCAACAGGTACATCTGATTTAAAACACTGGACAGAAACCAAACAATACAGATGCAGGAATACTTTGGCCGGTTGAAACTAGTTCTGAAGACTTACTGCCACTAAGAAAACAGACAAGGCATCCAGACAAAGGATTTAACTACAACTGAGGTCAACAAAGATATACAGCTGTAGCACACAAGAAGAATAAGTACAGTTGTACAGATTACAGAGATATTAAATCAAAAGGCAGACAACAAATGAGAATAAACACTTATCTTTTCCCAACATCACAGCTGGCAGTAGGTCAATCTCTCTGCAGCAGCCTGAGCAACAAGTATATCTGATTTAAAACACAGGACAGAAACCAAACAATACAGATGCAGGAATATTTTGGCCAGATTAAACTAGTTCTGAAAACTTACTGCCACTAAGAAAACAGACAAGGCCTCCAGACAAAGGATTTCACTACAACTGAGGTCAACACTAAGATACACAGCTATAACACACAAGAAGAAGTACAGTTGTACAGATTACAGAGATATTAAATCAAAATGCAGACAAAACATGAGAATAAACACTTATCTTTTCTCAATATCACAGCTGGCAGTAGGTTAATCTCTCGGCAGCAGCCTGAGCAACAGGTATATATGTTGATATATATAAACATTTCAACTTCATACCAACACTAAAGTCAATTAGGAGATTAGTGGGTATGTGGTGTTGGATAAGGGATGATACATTTTGCGGTAGTTGCAGCAGTGTATATATGAGTGTGTAGGTTTAAACAGTCAAGCTTAAGGTTTTTTTATAGGTTATATGCCCGAATTTTCAAATAATACTCTGCTTTTCAGCTTTCCTGTAACCTACCACTATTCATCTCTTCCAGTTAAGGTGACTAAGTGGGTAGGCACAGGTTTAGTCCTGGAAGAGTTTAGTGATACTATTATACGACATATTGTAAAAATTACAGTGGCAGGAGAATGTGGGCGATTGATAACAACAGCAACATATCTATAAAATACTGGTAACAATTGATCTATCTTATAAATCGTAATATGTGGATATTAAATTCATGGAATGTGAGAGGATTGCAAGATAAGAACAAGAAAAAAAGTATTACTGCAGCTAATATTTGTAGCTGTGGCAAATGTCTACTTCATATAAGAAACACATATGTTGAAAGATGAGTGGGATAATGATTTCAATAAGTAGATAAAAATTATTATTGCATCTGGAGACAGTACTAAAATCCAAGGGGGTTGCCATTATAATCAAAAAATAATTCCAAGACCCTATCATAGAGTTTAATTCAGATACAAATGGCAGATGGTCTTACTTTACAACAGCCAACCACAACTTGTCAAGACCAGCCTTACTCATAAATGTTTATGGTCCATGCTCAAAACAACAGGACTTCATCTTGGAAATCCATAATTTGCTCTGTAAATTCCCAGACCACTACCACATAATAGGGGGAGACTGGAATGCAGTCATAGATCCTTTGATAGATTGTTCTAGTAAAATGAACTCTTATAATTTTCAAGCTTCAATAGCCTTGACCAAACTTATTTCAGACTTTTATCTCCTTGATCCTAGATCCTTTGGGGAGGACTTAGAGAGAAAAATAACCATTACACCTATTATTCTAAGTGACACAAATCCTGGTCCAGGCTTGATTTCTTTTTAAGTTCTGAGACAACGGTAAGAGGGGAAATAAAATACTATACTGAGCCCAGATTTTTATCAGATCATTCAATGACTAAGCTTAAAATAAATTGGACAACTAAAGCATTAAACCATTTTAATGCAAGCAACTTGCCCCTTAATAATAACTTACTCCTTAAAACAAAAGTGATTAGAGAAACATCACACACTCTAACTAACAGAGCTAGACAATATTTTAACATCTGTAGACATTCCGTATGATGTCCAGTGGGCAGCTTGTAAGGGAACCCTTTAGATGCATCTTAATTAGCAAAGACTCTTATTTTAAGAAAATGGGGAAAGAAAAAGAAAGTAGCTTAATTCTTGAACTCAAGGAACTTGAGAAGAAACTCCTGATAACACACTGTCCTGATGTTGAAAATCAGATTAATAAAATACAGACAGAATTATTTGAATTACATCAACAATATTTAACCTTTCAAGAATAAAAAGACATAGCCATGTATACGGAATGGGAACAAGCACAGTCTCGAACTCTTGTGAGAATAATAAATAGTAAACAGGAAACATCACGGATTACCTTGCTACAATATCAAGATAAAATATTCAAAGACGACCGACAAATAATAGAGATATTTAAACAAATCTACACAGAAATCTATGGCATGAAGGACTACCAGACCCCTATCTCTGTAATACAAGGTTTCTTAGGTAATCTTAGCTTTCCTACAATAAATAGTATCCAAGCAAATCTTCTGATAGCCCCCTTTGATCAACAGGAAATAGCTGAGGTGATTAAAAAATTAAAAATAGACAAAGCACCGGGTCCAGATGGACTCACAGCAGACTTCTACAGGAAATGTAACTAGAGATTATCATCCATTCTTCTGAAGGTGTTTAAATTTATTAGAAGGAATGGTATAACTGATTTATACATAAATAATTCAAAAACAATTTTCATTCCCAGAAACAATGTTGATAAAGTCAATCCTCACAATTATAGACCGATATCTCTAATCAATGTTGACATTAAAATACTTGTAACGTTACTAGCAGAAAGACTCAAGAAAATTATGCCTACAATTATATCTTCGAATCAATCTGGATTCATGTTCAATACACATGCATGGGACAATACCTTAACCTTGGACTCTATGATCCAGCTTATTAAAAAAGATAAGAATCCTAGATATGCACTAGTACTAGATGCCTGTAAGGCATTCAATAGAGTTAACTGGACTTTCCTATTCTCAGCACTTTCATATTTTAACTTTCCTAAAGACTTTATCAGCTTAATAAAAACCCTATACAATAATTCTCACACAAGTCTCTATATTAATAGAATTTTATCCAGTCCCATTAAGACAGCTAGTGGTACAAGACAGGGTTGCCCACTTTCCCCGCTTCTCTTTAATCTTTACATTGAGCCACTGTTTCTCCATATCGCACAAAGAACATTCCATTCAATTCCTACAATCTTAAATTCTAAGGTGATGTCTGCATTTATGGACGATCTCAACATTTACTTTGAATACCCAAATACAGATGTTAAGAAAATTGTTAAGTCAATAAACGAATACTCGAAAGCCTCGAACTATCAAGTTAACCAAAAGAAATCTCATATTTTTCCTATTAACCCCTTAAAACACATGGAAAATTACTTCCCAGACTCCCCCTTTGAAATAATATACTCTGTTAAATACTTAGGGATATCTTATGACCACAACTATCTTTCCATGCTACAAAACAATGTGAATAAATTATGGACCCACATTTCTCAAGACCTACATAGGTGGAGACCACTGAAACGATCCACATTGTCCAAAGTAGCAATCATCAGAATGAATATTTTACCCAAACTACTTAATCACTTTAATTCATCACTCTCAACCATTCTAAGCTATTTCTTTCAAAAAAATAAATAAGGAACTTGCTAAATTTATCTGGTACCCTAAATCCGTCAGAATATCCTATTCGAAACGGATGCTTCTCAAAGAAAAAGAGGCCTGAATTTACCTGACTTTCAGATATATTATAAAATTATATGCGCAATTAGAGTAGTATCAATCTCAAACTTCTCAACTGAAAGTAAACTTTTGTCCCTAAAGCGGGTTAGGATTTGGCATCAACATACAACAAATAAGGTAAACCCCAAAGGTACCCTCTTCATAACACCAATAAATATCAGAAATATTAAAATTAATTGTATTATAAAACAGAAAATTAAGAGCTTCCAAGAGCTGATAAAAACATTAAATTTAGAGAACACATCTTACCACTCCTTCAGCCGATCCACTTAAACACAAATATAAAAATAAATAAAACACTGAACCTAACGGATTTTCCTTTAATCAAAGAATGCACTGTAAAGGACTTCTGCAAACATAAAGAAAAATCTTTACAAAAATTGTGTAAGGTAGTAAATGTTAACAAAAAATACTTTAGCATTCTAAGACAGATCAGGGAGACAATTGCACCAATAATGAATGGCACACTTATTAATATATCAGATTTAAATAGATTACTAGATATTCTTGAAATATTATCTAGCAAGGAAAAACACTCTCCAAAACATATAAACTTATAAGTGCTATCAAATATGATAAACTCTTTACTCTATGCAAACTACTGGGACTCTAGGGGTATTACCTTAACAAATGATCAGAAATTGAAGGCAATTAATCTTACTATTAATTTCTCCCCATTTAAAAAAAATGATCTACACACAATTAATGATTAACAATAATGTATACTTCACCACTATGATTCTGAACAAGTTTGACTCCAAAATGTCTCCTTCATGTTCATGTTGTTCATTCCCCCAAGCAGATCTTTTGCATGTTTTATGGTTTTGCAAATATTCACAGAACCTATGGGGATCTCTCAAGGTACAATTAGAAAAGATGGGTTACCATAAAGCAACACTATCTTGGGAGGTGGCCACTCTTCACATCATAAATGCTAAACTTTCCCAAATGGAATTGCATATACTAATTACCATCTGTTCACTAATCAGACTCTATATAACCAGAAATTGGTTAGATCGCACTAAACTTACATGAAGTGGTTTTAGAAGTATGGCCACAACATATATATCCTCTCAGAAACTAATTATAACAAACCCAAGGCAGGAAGGTAATTTTGAATATGAGTTTTTGGCTAGGCTTGTAATGGTTTGTAGACTGACTGCTTAGTACTTAGCTGTGAATGTATGAACCTACACTAAGACAATCACTTTGTCTCATGGTGCAGAATCTATAGCAGTATTTATGAATATAGCTCATAGCATTTTCATTCTTGTTGTTGGATATGTATAAATGTGAGGCACAAACTATGTTAATTTGGTAAGAAAAAGTAACAAATGTGGAACAAACAGAAAACTGAAGACTTTTTGTTTCTTGGGATACAACAAAATGTAATATAACCTTGTAGGTGCTCATGCAAAAAAAAGTGTTAATTGAAATGACAAAGCAAACTATAAGTGTACATTCAATGAGGACGGGAAAGTATTGCTGAAAACAAAATAAGAAGTTCTGTTTTATGCCAGTTGACAAGCAGTTACGTGTTCAAGGTTTTAAGTGTGCAGGCTTGCAGAAAGTAACAGCAGAGGTTAACGGTGGTGATAGTGTAGTGTTAAGCCTTAACAGTGGACTATGAAAGTATGGCACACTGTCACTGGAACTGCATCTGATGGTTTACTTAGCAGCGACAGCTGCTGATTTTTAAAATAATTATTAATCTAATGAAGGATCCATACAGCCAAACCTTTGCATCACATTTGATGACCCCAGTGACCCTGGGAACAGCCATCACCATCCCTGGAGTTTACAGACAAGTAAGGAATGGTAATTGATTGCCAGGCCCTTCTTCCATATTAAACACTCATTGCATGCAAACCTATGGACACATTCACTGCTGCCAACCCACCTACTGAATGTCATTGGGATGCACAATTAGAAATAACACAAAATGTTAAGGGAAGTGATTCTATTTCATTTTTTGATTAATCTGTTTATCACACATTTGAATGAATTAAGGTACTGCATGAAGAAGCCCCCTACTGCTTTGTTTTGAAGTGTTTCACTTTGTGCTATTTCTGGAAATAAAATCATGCAACCACCTGTTTGGTTTTGCATGCTTATTAAGTGTCACTTTTTCAGATCAGTATTTTTTTTCTACCTATTTTTAGTGGAGTGCTCAACAAACCAAGCAGTGACACCAAGAAGCGTTTTGCCTTCTTGGTTACTGTCAATACAACTCCTCCAAGAAAAGGTTATTTCCCCGATAACTTACTGTTCTGAAAACAAACATAAAATAACATGGTTCAAGTCTAACTGCACTGATAAGGAAAGAAACTTTTGGAAGCTTTAGTAACCATAGTCCAGACCAGATGAAACTGCGTATGGATCAGATAGGTCACAAAACAACACTCAGCACTGCTCCCTGCAGTCAGCATAAGGAAAAAAAAACATCATCCTCTCATCCTTTTACCGTGAGCCTCCAAACCAGCAAAAAGTGCTGGAAGTTTTAGGGGAAATGCGAACCCCTGGTTGAGGGATATTGCATGGAATGCGCTTGTTACTTTTATCTCTCCTTCTTTACCACTAATTTAGAAATAAGGGTATGCAAGCATTATGCCTTGTTCCAACATACCAGACTGCAAAATATCAATGCAACATTTTCAATAAGCACTTTAAATGTTAAAATATTAAAGCTGAAAGCAACTACCATAAAAATTCAGTACAACTGGGTATGTGTTTTTGCATGAGGACCTTGACGTCTGCACCCCATCTTGTGGGGATTACATCCTGTACAATCTTCCTAGCTTAATATACTATTTCTAAAGTTGCATTAACTTGGAGGTATAACAAACGTTTGGTTTTCTACTAAAACTAAACATTCCCTTTACTGCAGGGTAGTGCACGCTCAACAGCTGGTATATGTAGTGAGTTTTTCAGAAAGGGTATGGGGGGAAGCAGCCCCATATCTGGGGGGGTGGTACAGGCTGAAAAATTATCTTTACACATTGTTCTCATCTGTACTGCAAATTCATTTGTAATACCAGTAGGACCATATTAAGTTACACCATATGTTTAATATGTTATAAAACTTAGTTGTTGGAAAGAATTGTTTTCTCATCAACTAAACTATTCTTATTTTTTTCAAAACAAATGAGTTTACACATACAGGAACCATATATGAACAGACTGAATCAGAATTCAACAAATGACTGTTGTGTGCATAGAAAGTATCACGCTAGTACTTCCTGGATGGCAGCTGTGAGAAAAGGGATTCTCCTCACCCAGCTCGAGTATGGCCTCCCTATCACTTTATCTGCCTCCCAGAATAAAATATCTTTCGTATAAATTGTAGCCAACCAAACCTGCTGGTTTATAACCTTTGTCTCTCAATATGAACATCGTTGTTGAGTCCTAGTACAAGCCAAAAAGCATCTAGTCAAATAAAATACCATGTTGCCTCCAGACTCTTATCTTTAAACTGATAGATTCCAACACCTTCCTCTCTTCACTCATGAGATTGTCAGCACACAGGCTCATAGCTTATGTACTTTCTCATGCAAATGATGCTTTCATTTTGAGATGACCTCAGAAATTTCTATTCTGACCAAATCTTTTCCATTCTTGAGTAGGGTTAACCCCTTTTTCAAATGTCCAAAGTGGGACATTTTTGGTACAAATGTCAGATTTTGCAGGGCGAAATGTACCCATGACCAGTACCAAGGACAGAACTTCACCTTTTTGCCTAAATAAAAGCTTATTCTTGTAGCATTTTCATTGCTTATTCTGTTTCTTATAACATTTAGATGTTTTAGATACAGAATAACTGTTTTATGCAACTAGTACATAAAATATAGGAAATAATTTTGTCCTAAAATCTCAGGACATTTGCCATTTTTTCAACTGCCCAAAGAGGGACTGTCCCTCACAAAGTGGGACAGCTGGTAACCCTATTCTTGAGCTCAAAGCCATGGGTTCCTTTCCTATAGTCCTACAGCCTCAAACCAACTATAAAACATCTTGTTTCCAATTGAAACTCTTTCTTTATAAAGCGCTGCTTGACATTGTCTTCATCCCCATTCATTTACATGATGACCCTTTGTTTCGTTTTACTCTTGAACACACAAACTGTTACACTCCTAGACCCACAGTGTTGTCCAGCCAATAACTACTTGCTGTGGTCTGCAGACTATATATACTCAGTAAAGACTTTATAGATTGTTTAACACCTAAACATTGTAAATATGATTTGACCCAAGTGCTTCATACCCAGTACCTAATCTTCAATGTGAATGTTGGTGTCTATCTCGTAAACAGCTTAAATCAGGACTTATCAGGCCCATTAGGATCTGTATTTAACCAGTGCCTCTGGACTGGCTTTGTCCCAGATGAGTGGAGGATAGCAAGTCATCCCTCTGCATAAAGGGGGACCATCTACTGACCCAGGAAATGACAGATCCATAAGTTTGACTAGCCTTGTATGTAAGGCCATGGAAAGAACACTCATGTAACTGATAAAAAAATGACATGGGAAACCTCCAAACATTGGACCTGACCCAATTTAGCTTTGTCAAGGGCAGGTCATGACTACTGAATCTGATGGGGATTTCTTTGAGGAAGTCACTAAGGCCATGGATGACGGTATTCTGCACTCGACCGGACTTGACTGGTTTAGTGAGGTTTTGACAACCAAATCCATTCTTGACAGTAATACTATCAATTTAATTTTGGAATTTATGGAAACAATTTTGGATAACAATTTTATGCATTTCAATGGTGAATTTTACAAACAAAAGAAGGGAGTAGCAATGGGGGCTCCCTGTGCCCCACTTATGCTAATTGTGTTTTATATTATTGGGAGCAGAAATATGTGTTACAGACCCAATGGTCTGAATTTATAGTGTATTACACAAGATACCTTGATGACATCTATCTTTTATGGAGAGATACAAGGGAGAAGTTAGAAGAATTTTTAGTGTACATTAACAACAGTACTGAATTTTTGGGTTTTACACACAATATTGATCAACACTAGCTTAATTATTTGGATGTTACATTATACAAAGACTATAAAAAACATTGTTTATAATCCAAAATTTTTAGAAAAAGTACGTTTTCGAACTCCTATCTACATTTTGAAAGTGGACACCCTTTTTACCAGAAGAAGGGTATCGTAAAGGGACAAATTATCTGGGCCTCAAGGATGACTAGTACCTATGATGGTTTTTTACATGAGGTTAAGATTATTGGGGCATTATTTGAGGAGAAGGGGTACCCTAGGAAACCTATTGACAATACGATTGTAGATGTTAAGGAAAACAGAGATTTGAAATATTTTCCCCTGTTAGGGACTGGTCAAGTGACTAACAATAACCCAGGGCTGGAAACAGCCAAATTCAAAAACAATTTTATACATACATTTTCTTCTACTTCATACAAAGTGGAACATATTATTTTAAAACATTGGCCAATTTTAACTTTACAAGATGAAATTAGAAGATATATCCCAACTTTCCCACAGTTTGTGAGGAAAAGAGATGTTAATTTGAAGGAACTCCTGGAAAGGAGTTCTTCAATAAAACTGGGTACAGCTAGATCAAAAGTTGGTACATATAAGTGTGGAGTATGCCAGCAATGCAGTTTTATGATTAACCAAGGTATGGTTTACATCTCTTCAAGGAAATTTAAGTTCAGATCTACCAACTATTTCAACTGTGGGACCAAAGGGGTGATTTATTTAGGAATATGTGTAACATGTAATAGTTTTTATGTAGGGAAAACGGAGAGACAACTCAGAAAAAGAGTTTACGAGCACATTTATGATGTTTCCAAGGGTAAGGATAACAATGCTTTTTTTTAAACATTCTCAGGTTTGCAGTAAAATGAAATTAAAATTTATGGTGTTGGAACAAGTGATCCCAGACCTCAGAGGGGGTAATTGGGAAGCTAGGTTGGAGTATCGAGAGCTGCTATGGCAATTGAAACTTGATGCAGGGAGGGCTCCTGGTTTGAATGACAGCATTAGCATTAGTAGTGTATTGAAATTAAGAGCGGCCCATTTATGAATTCACAACATTTTATTCATCAATACCACATTTATTATTCCCAATTAATATGAAACAGTTACTGGTTATTATTAATTTAGGACACTATTTGGAAAGGGGTGGCCTGATATTTACAGGATCAATTTTCATACTAGATCACTCAGCTAGAGAAATAATAATTTTTATTTTTAATTCAGGAAGGGGGACGCTTTTTGTGACTGTTTTTTGCGACTGATTGAATGAAAGTACTGTTTTATTAGGTTGCCTTATTTATGACATTGTCTTATAAGGCTATACATCGTTTGAATTATATATTAGGACTTAGGTTTTTATTAATAAATATTTATGGATGTTGTATTACTATTTATTTGTTATTGTGATTAGTACTTTTTAGCACTTTAATTGGTAATTTGAGAAGAAGAGCCATGTGACTATGAATTCACTATTTAAGGAGTGTCATGACTGCTATGTACCATTTGTTCTGAAGAAGCTTGGTAATGACCGAGTGAAAGCGCTTAACTTTAAGGTTTTACTTGTCTGGTGTATTAAAGTTGCTTTCAACCAATTATTGGACATCAGCACTCTCATTGTTGGAATTCAGGTCCTGTGCTTTGTGGGCTGTTTTTTCTTCATGGATGACGGTATAACAGTACATACTGACTACCTCAACCTGGCCAAGGCATTTCACTCAATTCCCCACTCAGGTATTATAAATAACCACACAAAAACTGGTCATAAATCCCTATGCCACCAGATGAATATTTAATTGGCTCATAGACAGGACAGTTAAAGTGGGTGAATCTAGTCAAGCAAGAGGCCAGTTACTAGTGCTGTGCCACTAGTAACTAGTTGCTGGGACCACTTCTGTTTGGAATATACTCCTCTGAAGTCAAGGCTAGTTTGGAGGGCCTCTGAATGACAAAGTTTGCAAATGACTGCAAGCTGAAGGCAGTCACGGAATCCTCCAATGATATAGATATCCTTTGGGAGGGTCTAGATTAGAGAAATGATTGGTACCAGAATGATGGCCTACATCTAAATGGGAAAAAATGCATTATCATGCCCTTTGGGAAGTCAAATACCCCTACAAATTGCAACATTAATAGCACACCCTTAAGAGAAGACTCAGAGGTGAAACATCTAGGCACACAGATAAATAATAGCCTGAACTTGGATCACAACATCCACAGTGGTGAGGAAGTCCTTCTGTATGGCACTACTTATAAGTAAAGATATGGTATCCAGATCCAAAGAAATTACAGTCCCGCTGTACTCAGCCTTCATTAGACCAATAATCAAGTGCAATGCACCATTTGGCATGTTCTTGACTAGGCACTTACATCAGCTGGAGCAACCTCAGAGCTTCCTCACAAAGAAAATACAGAGTGTAAACAACATATCATGTCCTGTGTAGATAGACGAAAAGCCCTATCTCTTTAGTCGGTCTCCTACTGAATACTAAGGGGTGACCTATGCCTGACCTATGAGGCACTCACAAATCCAGCCATGATGGAGTTGCTACACATCCGCAAGTCAAACTGCAATGAGGGTCACCTGATCTAGGGATCGAAACTTAGTTAGCAACTCAAACAAAACATGCTGGAGAGAGAGATAACGTGCCTCAGAGCTTGCCCCTTCTTTGGAATAGATTTCTATTCACATTAAGCACAGCCCTTCCCTGGCCCTCTTCAAATGCAGTTTGGATCAATGGACAGTGTACAAATGTACCTTATGGACAAGAGCACTAAGATACT
Source organism: Protopterus annectens (assembly GCF_019279795.1). Taxonomy (NCBI): domain Eukaryota; kingdom Metazoa; phylum Chordata; order Ceratodontiformes; family Protopteridae; genus Protopterus; species Protopterus annectens. The sequence continues at coordinate 691,898,959 of NC_056743.1, forward strand.
CAAGGCATAGGCACAAATTCATGCCATCCTCTTCCCCCTGGGGGCCATTAATTGGGTAAAATTGGATTATATTGGCTAGGCTTGTTTTGGCTCTTAAGCTGTTAGCCTAGTAATCTCCTATGAACATATGATTATGCTGTTATTTTGTTGCTCTTGTACAGTTATTTACTGACTTTGAATAATTTGTAACACATTATCTCATTCTCACAACTGAACTGCAATTTATTGTGTCTTGAAAATGTACTTCATGGCAAGTCTGAGCTCTGCACCTTGAGCAGAGATCAACACATTACACCAGTCAACACAGACCACTAGTGCCATAAAGTAAGTATAGCAATGTACAATATTTATTTTTTTGTGGAAAATTAGCAAATTAAAGAATGTGTCTAAAGTAGCTGATACTACTTTTAACGTCATGCAGATGCATTTACTGTGCTTGATATTTAAGTCCTCAAAATTTAACTTTCAGCAGTCAGCAGTTCTGCTGTAAAATAACCAGTGGTCTGTTGTGTTCCCCAGACTTGTGTTGTGTTCTCCAGATATAATACTCTGAGTTTCATTTTAACTGCCACCACTCAAAGAGCATTTAAAAGACAATTTTACTTTATACAGGTGCTAGGAAGCCCGCGGGCACTGAGGAAAGGAATTCACCTACTCCTTGGTGCCATAGAAAAGGTAAAATAGTTTGAGTACCAGTGGGCTGTTGAAAGGAAGACTAAGGACTGTCCATGAACTTAGTCACCATTTCTACAGGTAAGGGATTTGTGATCTATAGAAACCTGGAGGACATATACGTAAGCACATAACAGGTAACAGTGACGGATGTTCTGGAATGTAGTACAATGAATAGCCATAAATGGCTGAGTGCATGGGAAGGTATAGAATAGTCCTAAATTATGGAATTTCACAGTCTGGTAAAGTGACTGACTGCTTAATGTTTTAGAAAGGAACAAAGATAGCCATCAGCTGGTCAGCTAGCACAGACAAGATGATACACAAAAATTAAACAAAAAAAAAAACAGCATTTTATTGTTATGAAGAAAATACATGGTATTGTTCAAACACTACATGGCAAGTAAATACTGCATAATCACAAACATATTTGCTATTAATCTTTTAAGTCCATTACTGATTCTAAAGCTGTTCCCTATTTTTAACATATTTATTTGTTAATATCTCTTTCACTGTATGGTGTTTGGGCTCATATATGTTAATAAATGTATATCCAAGTCTACAATGTTTTATGTCTTGAATATGCTGAAAACGTAGCCAGAACAATAATCTGCAACACCTAACAGTCTTCTAATTGTAGTGTGTGTGTGTGTGTGTGTGTGTGTGTGTGTGTGTGTGTGTAACTCGCTCTCCCATTAATATTTTTTATAAGCTGGAATGCTTTGTAAATAACATATAACTTAATAATGTATTGCTCGCATCAGCTGTAACACAAAGCTGTTACAGTGAATCATGTCCTTACCTGAATGTATGATTCCAAATCTGCCTGGTACAGAAGGATGGCAACAAAGTTGCCAGTACTCATGAGTCCTTCTTGGATTAAACCGTGGACAAAATACAACATAGCTACCTGTAGAGACAACTGGATCACCTGTGTAAACAAAAACATAAGCTATTATTCAACAGGATAACTCATCTTAGTCATATTCTTCAGCCTTGTTTTCTGCTTCTTTCTCTCTCTCTCTCTCTCTCTAGCCTAATTTTGAAATACATGTTCTGTTTAATAATGGACTATGTCCCCTTTGGCTGTAAAAAGTTGTTCAATGATGCAAAGTGATTCCAGGGTGCTTAAGTGGGTCTAGAAGCCTGAAGATATGATGCAGTGCACCCTCTAAGGCCTCCATTTCCCAAGAATATACTGACAGGCCAGCCTATCCAAAGCACATGCCACCTTTCTAGTAACAGAACAGATGCAAACATGTTGTGTTCCCACTGGTCACCAAATGATGACACTATACCACTAAATGACTGGAATGCAGCATCAGTGGTATTACTGTGATGAAACCACGGAGAGCAGGTTAAAGAGGGTCAGTAATTTAAGCTTAAATTACCATTCCAAAAACAAGGCCTTCTGCAAACGGGTAAATACTCCTCTCCTTGAAAAAGACGATACTGATAATGGAGCAATTCCAGACTAAACAGCCAAGTAAACATCTTTTAAGCAAAGTGCTAATGTTATGGACGGTGTGGGCAAATCAGGAAAAAACAGCTTCATAGGTTCATAGGCTCATAAGTAAGTACTAGCCCAGCTGCCTTTCTGGGCCATTTTAAGCTCAAAATAATCTGTCCCATTTGGATATGGATTGCCCCTACCTGTCTCATGATCAATAATTATACATTACCCCTAATGAGAATAAGTGGGGGCATACCATAAATAATTTCAAGGGACCCACGCATGAGATAAAGCATTTAGGAGCTGCCTCTGCCCATTAGTAGTATGGGGGGGACTGTCCTGGGGTTTCTGTTTCCCATTCATAGATCCAACTTGGGCTTGAATATGGACACGTATTACCTTTGATTTATGTGGATGGGAAGTCTATTCAAGAACAGTGGTATCCTCTGTGAGATACACCTGCTGCCTCCGTTCCATTTAACTGATGTAGCAGAGAGGTTTATATCCCAAGATATAATACTTCTGATACCATATGACTTGCTGATGTGCAATGAATCCATCAGTACTGGGTGGAAGGATGCTTTGTATGCCAGACACGGGTCATCTCTTAGCAGTCTGTAGGATACTGAGTATAGTGACAAGGTTATGACTCAGTCCAAGTAGGACACATTGTTTAGGCTTTGTATCCTTTTAGTAAGGTATCTCTGTGGGTGCTCTAATTGTTGCATGTTTCTGTACAGATACATAACAAAGGGGACATTATACTCAATGACTGGCCTTATGAGGGCTGAGTAAAGGGGAAAAAATGACATCTCTATAGACTGTGAAATATAGAAGGACTTTCTTATGACAGAGGAGATATTAGTCAAACGTTGGGTCACTGTTCATATAAGTTCCCAAATCCCGAACAACTAGGTCAACTCTAGGGCCGTATTTTTGTCATTTGGTGTCAGTCCATGATATCAAAACAGCTTTGCTATACAAATAAGGCCCTGCAGGAAGCCATATGTTATAGCACAAATATTTAGAGCATGGCACTATGCATGAGAAGGCGAGGGAGAAATGATACATGAAATACACATGCTCATCTCTGCATCTTAGACTAGCAAGACATTACATCTAAAAAATAAAAAGGTAATGGTCCCAGTATGCTCAGTGATCATCATAATAGCTGCAGTGATTACTAAAATGGGCTTTGAAATGGGGAGGGTCTCACTTTCCTGACCCTGCTCCTGTGGAGAATCCATGAGTATTTCACTGACAGAACACCAGTAAGACACAAGACAAGGAGAAAGGAAATATTGTGACAGTACTCTTTGCAGTCACTCCAGGCTGTTCTGAGGTATGTATGCAAATGTAACACAACAATCTCCCTCACATATATTATGTGTAACTTAATGACTGACTCTTAATCATCCATGTATACAGATGCAATTTAACAATTAGCTTTTAAGTATGCATATAGTTATGTTTAACATAATTGCTTAGGTATGTACATATGTATATGTATGTATGTGTGTGTGTGTGTGTGTGTGTGTGTGTGTGTGTGTGTGTGTGTGTGCGCGCGCGTATCTTACGAACTGAACTTCCGGAATAGGATCTAAGATCCAAGGAGGAGCTATGAGATAAGACCACAGGTACGGGAACCAGGTTTGACGAGGCCAGAATGGGGCTAGGAGGATAACCTTGCTCCCCAACAAACGAGCTTTCAGCAAGAATTTTGTCATTAAAGGGAGAGGAGGATAAGCATAAAGAAGACCGGATAGCCAAGCATGAACTAGAGCGTCTCTGGGGCTCTCCCCCGGTGGGGGGGATTAGAGCAAAAAACTCACTGCACCTTGCATTCAAAGGCGATGCGAAGAGATCGCAGCAAGGTTGACCCCATTTGAGGAAGATCTGTTTCGCTACTAAGGGGTTCAGAGACCACTCGTAAGGCGAGAGGATAGTTCGACTCAGCTTGTCCGCTAAAATGTTGGACCGACCTGGAATGTGTGTTGCTAGCAGAAAACAGTTGGTGGATATCACCCATTCCCAAACTCTCATGGCCTCTCGGCAAAAGGGCTAAGACCTGGTCCCCCCCTGTTTGTTGATGTACCAGACCACTGACATGTCTGTCTGAATTGTAATAATCCCCACAGGAAGAAGGGCATGGAGAGCTTGCAACGCTAGAAGCACTGCCCTCATCTCCAGGACGTTGATATGCAGAACGTTCTCTGAGTCCACGTGCCTTGGACAGTTCTGCCCATGCAATGCCCCCCCCGCCCTAGGTGAGAAGCGTCCATGATCACCACCATGGCTTGGGGTAGAGGCATCAAAAACGGCCACCCTTCCCGAAGCTTTCAGGAATGGAGCCACCAAAGCAGGGATTCCCTGCAAACCCTGCTGAGGGGAAAATCGGGGAGTCCAACGGATGTTGAAGGATGGACCACTGGACCTGCAAGGTCCATTGAAGAATCCTCATATTCAAGCGGGCTAGGGGTGAAAGGCTGATAGCTGCCACCATAGACCCAAGGGCCCTCAGGACTAATTCTGCTGGTGGGGCCGGAGACTGTAGAAGTGCTAAGACGTGGAGAGTTAGGTTGCGGGGTCTGTCCGACGTCAAGAAGGCCTTGGACTGAAGCATGTCTATTCTGGCCCCTATGAAGTCCAGGAAGTGAACAGGCTGAAGGGACGATTTTTTTGTATCTTACAGTGATCCCCAACTGGTGGGCCAAGAGCAGGAAACAATCTCTGGCTGAGCATAGTAGATGACTGGTGGGAGCGGCGAGGAGCCAGTCCAGGTATGGAAAGACCTGTATTCCCTGAAGCCTCAGGTGGGCCGCTACAACTGCCATGACCTTCGTGAACACCCTGGGGGCTGTGGTGAGGCCAAAAGGGAGGACCCTGAACAGATAATGGCTGGCCCCCAACTGAAAGCGGAGAAACCTCCTGGATCGCCTGTCTATGAGAATGTGATAGTACGCATCCTTGAGGTCTATGGAGCACATCCAGTCGTTCTCCTGCAGAAGGGGTAGAATAGATTGAAGAGTGACCATTTGGAATTTTTCCTTGGCAATGAACAGGTTCAGTGTATACAGGTCGAGAATTAGCCTTAAGTCCCCCATCTTTTTTGACACCAAAAAGAACCTGGAGTAATTGCCCGACCCGGACTGGCCTGGGGGGACATGCTGGATGGCTCTTTTTCTTAGCAGCTCCTCTATCTCTAAAGCCGCCACCTCCCTATGACTGGGTGGAACATCGGGATGGCGCCCCAACTGAGGGGGGAAGGTTTATGAAGGGAAAAGAGTAACCTCTGGATATTATTCGGAGCACCCAGCGATCTGTCGTGATGGACTCCCAATGTGCTAGGTGTTCCGAGAAATGCCCCCTGACTGCCTCCAAAGAGGGGCAGTCGGGCAACCCCTCAGGATTGTTGTGCGGGTCGGTTGGAAAAAGGTTCCCTCGACCTGAAATTCTTCGGCCCCCCCTCTGGATCTGGGCTGGTGTCCGCCTTGTCCTCCCCCTTCCTCTGAAGGATGAAGGGTCCGGAGCGTAACGGGATTGTTGAGATTTCCGGAACCACATCTTCTTTTGTCCTCGCTGGTTCCTGGAAAAGGAACTTTGAGGAGCAGAGAAGTGGATTCCGATGGCAGACTACGTCTTCCCATCTTTCTCGCTCTGGAGCAGCGTATTGCGGACAGTCTTGCCAAACAGCGTAGAATCGTCAAATGGAGCATTCGCTAAGGATGCCTGGAAGGGTTCCGTAAAGTCGCAAAGTCGAAGCCAGGCGTGACGCCATAAGGCAATGCCTGCTCCGCTGGCTCTAGCTACCCCCTCCGTGGCATAGGAGAGAAGCCGCATAGATGTGTTGGATATTGATTTTAGAGTGGCCATTCATGCCGGGAAGGTTAGTTTGTTCTCGGCCGACATGGACTCCGGGGGTGACCCAGCGTACTCTTTTACTAGATCCCGCTGAAGCCTAACCATGTGTGCCAAGTAATTCAGAGCCCTTACGGAAAAGGTGGCTGAAGCAAACATCAGCTTTCCGATGCGATCCATCGTCTGAGACTCCTTGTCGGGAGGATGAACCGAGGAACTATCCTGTGCCAGTTCCTTCCTGGTGGCAGCCGCCACCACCATGGCATCTACTGGGGAACCTTTACTCCACGCTGTCCTGTCTGTTGGGGGACTAAGGATCTTATCTGGTCTCCTGGGGATTGGCTCTACACTGTCCAGCTCCTTCCATGCCCTGGTAGTAATTAGATCTACCAGGGGGTCAGACGGAGGGGACACCCAAGAGGTAGACAGGCCTGCGTCAAACACCTCCAGAAACACAGACTCATCTGAGGAAGGTTTTTGGGCTGACCACCCCCCTCTAATGCGCAGCATCTCCATAATGTTCCTCCAAGTCAGTGTCTTCCGTGAGGGACTAGGGGGAGTCCAAGTGCCTCCTCTTGCACTTTTGTTTATGAGGAACCTCCTCGGGGGGACTGTCCGAGGAGGGCTCACCAACCGGGTCATGCTCCTCTACAGGAACTAGCTGGGGCGTAGATGCAGGCTGTCCCTGGGGCCGGATGATGGAAGACAGGCCCATCTGCAAGGGAATGGCAGGTGGATCTGTAGCATGAGCCTGGGTTCTCAAATTCCTCGAGAAGACCCTCTCCAACATGTCGAAAGCCAAAGGTGAACCGCTCTCCCTGGGATCCGAGAGCAGCCCCCTCAGATCTGATGTATGGATCGGCGCCAGAGCTGAAGCGATCGAACCCAAAAGAGAAGTATGCTATGACTGTATCGGAGCCGAAGACACACTCACCCCTCCAGATCAGAGGCTCGGCTCACGGCCCTGAGAGCTGGGATCCGAAAAAGGACACGATAAACTCGAGGGTAAGGCCGGCATCGAAGTAGCGACTACTATTGGCGCCGACGCCCCGGCTCCAAGGCTACTCGGATCCGACGGCTCCGAAACCCAATAATGGATCGGAGAAGGAGCAATGGGGGGAAAATAAGGGGGCAAGACCACTCCCATCTGCATCTGGGCCTGAAGGAAGTGATGCATCATCCGGTCCATGTCCACATCAGAAAGGCTTCTTGTAGACCTAGAAGAAGCCGCCGAAACTGGCCGAGAAGGCCGCCTCGACGACCTCGAAGGTGGCTGGGGCTCCTCCTCCGGCTCTGGAGAGAAACATGGGGAACGAAGACGAGAGGGGGAAGACCCATAAACCTTCAAGGGAGAATAGAGCTGCTTAGCCAGCGGGGCAGAGTCAGCCCGCCGCTTGTGGTTCCTATGCCTCTCCCTGTCCTTGTCTCTCTCCTTCTCCCTCTCTCTCTCCCTCCTCTCTTTCTTGATAGGGTCCCTCTCTCTCTGGGACACAGTGGGAGGTTGAGTCCCAGCCAGGGGAGCAGGAACCGTTGGCTGAACAGCCGCAGCCATGACTGGTGCCACTGAGGGAGAGGAGGAAGAAGTAGAATCCGCGGGCAAAAGGCCCGCTAAGATTAACTTGTTCCTCCTGTCTCTCAAAGCCCGGGGGTTAAAGGTGGCACATATCTGGCAGTCTGATGTTAAGTGTGCAACCCCCAGGCAAAGAATGCACTGGGTGTGGCCATCGGCTGGGGACAGCTTGTGGCCACACTCAGAGCATTTGGAGAAAATGGACTTAGGGCCTTCGGCCATGACTAACACAAACGCACTCCCTAGCACACAGATAAGGGGAAGGGAAATACACTAAGTTCACTAACAAATTACACTAAATTAAGCCAAATCAACTAAGGGATCGACTATCACACACACACACTATTTAAACTGGTAAAGACAGAGAAAAAAAACACCTATTCTAATCTTACCTAACCGCAAGGAGCTTGTCACTTGTGCTTATAGAAGCCGCGGCAAACGAAATCTGAGGACTGGAGGGAGATAGCAGGGTGTTATGGGTAAGGGGGAGGAGCTTGGAGCTCAGATCTCTAGCTTGGAAAGCTGCCAGCTCGGATCCAGGTCTGATCCGATACCCACAGGTTGCTGATCAAATGAAGTTAACTACTTCAGATAAAAAACTTCACAAACCCGAATCCATAAACCCGAACATACGGCATACACCACACCACGCACAAACCACAACACCTACACCACAAAACAAATACACATAAGAAAACAAAACACCAAACATGCAAATACCTACACTACACAAAAGCAGGAGGGCAACCCCCTGCACCCCACCCCCCCATACTTATATATACTAACTCCGAGATCACACAAACAGTAACAGACAGAACACTCACACCCAGACATTCCACAGTCCCTCTCTCACACACACACACACACACCACACATACACCAACACATCCAACAATTACACACTCATACGTTAACCTACCTACCCTAACCCACACATACAACTTAAAAACAATTTAACACACACTCAAACTCCCACCCAAAACCTTTAAAAAACAATCACTTACCTTACATTCTACGGAAATCTATACACCATATCAAACTGCATCCAACGTAAACACCACACGTCACATAACGTAAAGTCATAACCGCAAATTCGAGATATTCGAATTCGTGATTATGCACTTTCCACATTTTGAAATTTGGCTTTATAGTCTCGAAATGCTGAAATTAAAGTGAAACTATATATATATATATATATATATATATATGTATATATATATGTATATATATATATATATATATATATATATATATATATATATATATATATATATATATATATATATAAATCCCAATACCCATATGATAGACGATTAAAAGCCTGAGAGGAAAACAATGAAAGTGAAAAAACCCGAATGCCGACTTTTTTCAAGGGTACATAAACACTTGCCCAAATGTAAACGGAACTCATGCCGAGGTAAATAAAACCCACCTAGGTTGGGAGGTACACCTCCCCTCAACCCCCAAACTACATATACCATCTCTGGGATTGCACTACAGTGGAGAAAAGGGCATGTTGGGCAAGTGTTTACTTACCCTAACAGTCGACCTTACGGGGATTTGAAAGTAGACCTATATATTTATATATATATATATATATATATATATATATATATATATTCCTGTAGGCTTAATGATGCAACAAGATAATCAGTTCTGAAAACAGATGACATAGTTCTACACCCGTAGGCTGACTGAGACCAAGCTACAATAAATACATTCAAAAAGCAAAATGTATGCAGTTTAAAAAAACACTAAGCAGTAGTAAATAAAATTAATTATGTGCTAAGGATTTGCAAACACATGCTACACATTCTAAGTAAGTGTAATTCACAGTAACACATACACCCATTATGAATGAATAGGTAGCTTGGCCTACATCTCTCTTCCGTCTGAGCTGGTATGTGATATCAAGGTTTGCATTGTATCTTTGTATCTCCTCCTCCTCTGTGGCAAAACTCCTCACTGTTTTAATACAAGACACTGCTTCTCCAGCTATATCATTGTCTCTGGCAATGGAATCTTGCACATTCTGTACTAATTTCTGCAGAAAAAAAAAACAAGAAGAAAAACAGCATCAATAACCGGATCATAGGTGCTGATGCTGCATTTTGCACACAGACATCTTCACATGCTCCCTTCCAAAGATAAATAATACTAGATGTTTCGTAAGATCCTGTGTTTACCAATCTATTACTAGACTGTTGATACTCTGCAATGACTTTGTGAGATGTTGTTGCTCCACATTAAGGTTGGCTAAGAGGGCAATATCTTGCTGCTTATTGCTTCAACAATTACCACCTGGCCGATATCAATTAAAATCCATGCAATGCAAATTCACTGCACGTAAACAAGCTTTCACCAAACAAATTAATTGTTAGGGGAAAAACCTCATGACAGTTTCTATAAGCCAGTAATTACTTACCTACAGGGTTACAAGATCTTAAATAAAAACAGAAATTTTTCATTAAACAGAGGATGTGGACTGGGTGTTTACATTAAAGGAGGAATTAATCTTTTTTGAGTGTCTGTCAAACAGAATGAATAACACTGATGCATGTAACATTACAACAGATCGTGTATATTTAGTTGGAATTTAGTTATGTTTTCCAGATACCCAGATCTGAAATTATCTGATTTTGTAATATCTGTCTGAAGGCAAAATTATTTTTAGTGAAAATGTTAATTTGCCCTATATTTAAACTGCCTACCACACAAATTTACACAAATAAGAAAGGCATATTACAAAGATACCCGATAGACATTTAAAGGCACAAGTACAGTGGATATAAAATGTGTACACATCCCTGTTAAAATGCCAGGTTTTTGTAATATAAAAAAAATGAGACCACAATAAATCATTTCAAGCCTTTTCCCGCCTTTCATGTGACCTATAACCTGTACAACTGAATTTAAAAACAAACAAGTCTGTTAGAGGAAAAAATATAAAAAATAAAAAACGTACAATACGCTGGTTGCGTAAATATGCACACCCTTAAACTAATATGTTGTTGCATGTGCACACCCTTAAACTAATACTTTGTTGAAGCACATTTTGATTTAATTACAGCATTCAGTCTTCTTGTGTAGGAGTCTATCAGCATGGCACATCTTGACTTGGCAATATTTGCCCACTCTTCCTTGCAAAAGCACTCCAAATCTGTCAGATTGTGAGGGTATCTCTTGTGCACAGCCCTCTTCAAGTCACATCACAGATTCTCTATTGGATTTAGGTCTGGACTCTGGCTGGGCCATTCCAAAACTTGAGTTTTCTAATGGTGAAGCCACTCTTTTGTTGATTTGGATGTATGCTTGGGGTCATTGTCGTATTGAAAGGTGAAATTCCTCTTCATCTTCAGATTTCTAGCAGACGCCTGAAGGTTTTGGGCCAAAAGTGACTGGTATTTGGAAATGTTCATAATTCCCTCTACCTTGATTAAAGCCCCAGTTCCAGCTGAAGAAAAGCAACCCCAAAGCATGATAATGCCACCACCATGCTTCACAGTGGGGATGGTATTCTTTTGGTGAAGCAAAGTGTTGTTCTTGCGCCAAACGTACCTTTTGGAATTGTGGCCAAAAACTTCAACCTTGGTCTCATCAGACCATAACACATTTCCCCACATGCTTTTGGGAGACTTGATGTATTGTTTTGAAAATTTTAGCTGGGCCTAGATGTTTTTTTGTACAAGAAAAGGCTTCCATCTTGCAACCTTACCCCATAGCCCAGACATATGGAGAATACAGGAGATTGTTGCCACATGTAGTACACAACCAGCACTTGCCAGAAATTCCTGCAACTCCTTCACTGTTGCTGTAGGTTTCTTGGCAGACTCCCTGACCAGTTTTTGTCTTGTCTTTTCATCAATTTTGGAGGGACGCCCAGTTCTTTTCAATTTCACTGCTGTCCCATATTTTCTCCACTTTTTGATGACTGTCTTCACTGTGTTCCATGGTATATCCAATGTTGTGGAAATGTTTTTGTACCCTTCTCCTGACTGATACCTTTCAACAATGAGATCCCTTTGATGCTTTGTAAGCTCTGCGAACCGTGGCTTTTGCTGTAGCAGGCACCTGAGTAAATGCCAGGAAATCCTACTAGGGCCGATGAACTTTATTTGGGGTTAATCAGAGTCTCTTTAATTGATGGCACGTGTGTACCCAAGAAGACTGAATGCTGTAATTAAATCAAAAGGTGTTTCAACAAAGTATTAGTTTAAGGGTGTGCACACACAACAAAGTATTAGTTTAAGGGTGTGCACACTTAAGCAACCAGTGTATTGTAGGTTTTTTATTTTTTACATTTTTCCCCTAACAGATTTGTTTGTTTTTCAATTGAATTGTACAGGTTATAGGTCACATTAAAGGTGGGAAAAGTTTTGAAATGATTTATTGTGGTCTCATTTTGTATATTACAAAAACCAGGCATTTTAACAGAGATGTGGACACTTTTTATATCCACTGTATCTGTTCCAACCAGAGGTAATAATATTTTTGACTTTATCTGCCTCAGTAGATCACATTGGTTCACCTTAGTTGAAACTGCTTCCCCTCTCCCACATAGTGGTCATGTCATAATAGTCTGTAAAATCAAACATTAAAGATTATCCTGTTAGCCACCAAATGATAACACTGAACCTACTGAAATTATAAAAAAAAATATGATGATGTATGAGATAAGTTAGGCTCATGGGATTGGAAAACAACTTTAGAAAATGTCTCCACTAAAAAATCTTTAATGCTATAATTTGTATCTGTATCATTAAATGTTGTACAAGAGATTGAATGATTAATAATAGGAGACATATATTACCTAAGAAGACTAAAACACAAATAAAAAAAACTATATAAAGCATGAATTAGGACAGAATGTCTACAGAAATGAAATACTGAAAAGTATGCAAGGAGATAAAAACTAATATCCAAGAACTCACTGCAAAAAAAAAAAAAAAGAAAAGAAAAAATAAGAAATTCAAAGCTTGCAAAGACAACATAACTACATTTTAAATATATCAAGAAAGTAAAGAGAGACCTGAAAACTATTCTTCACAGTTCAAAATAACGGCACGCTATTGTCACCACCCAGAGATAAGACAGAAGCACAGTTATCATTTAAGGAACATCCCTGGTAATGACTTGTTGCATTGTTATCCTGTGGCTATAGCTGGCCAAAAATATGTACTATCACAGTTCTAACAAGTAAGAAAATGCTTTATACTTTAAACACGCTGATAAATCATCATGCTGTGACAAAATGAGCATCAGAGACTTAAGACAGTTATCTGCATAGTTTAGTGGACTTTCAGCAACACTACATCAAGACAGCTTAAAAGACACTGAAATCCCCCTTGACTGGAGAAAGTCAATATAAAAACAAGGGCAGTCTTTCTTATAGCAAACACCAGACCCATTAACCTCTCATCTTCTGGTAAAATCATGGACAAATTAATATTGGGAATATTAGAAAATAATCTACATGGGGTTTAAAAGTAAATGTTTATCAGTATGTATTTAGTCAAGGGAAATAAACCACTACCTGCAATTTACATTTTTATAGAAATGATATTGAGGCTTCTGAAAAGGGCTTACAAGCCGATGTTATATACATCAATTTTCATCATATCATAATAGATTGTTACCTAAATTAGAAAGCCATAGTATGAAGGGTACTTTACTGAAATGGGTTCACTCTTGGTTCATTCATCAATCTTGGGCAAAAGAGACAGATGATCAGCATTCAGACTGGCACCACCTGGGAAGAGGAGCCCCAGGGATCATTCCTGGGGTCACACTGATTCAACCCATATTTGTCAGACCTTAGCTCTAATGATGGGATGTTTTTCTTGTTACAGTGGTGATATATTGTTATCAGGAAAAAAAATACAGTCAGTCCATCTGATTTAAACTGCTTACAGGTTAGTCTATGGTATTTGTATCACTGGCCTCTAGAGAATAAAATGAAATGAAAATTAATACCATCAAAACAAAGTATGTGAGCTTTAGATTTAACTTTTAAGACTTGATATACACTTAATAGCATTAAAGTTGATAAGGTTACCTTTTTAAACATCTCTGGATGACAACAGCAATTAAATTATTCTTTGAACATCAAATAAATTCTATTCGCCAAGACAGCTTAGAATTAGTCGGCTGTATATACAGACATGTAACACCTAAGTGCGGTGTTATTCTTGTACTTTTATTTAATAGTTCAGTGAGATCAAAGTTGGAGTAAATTGCACAATTTTGGTATCCTATTGACCTAAATATATTACTTTGCTGGAAAAGGTATAGAACAAATTTCCAAAGAATATGCAATGTTTATATTCTCTCTCACATATTCCAAGAGACTGAAGCAACTGTATCTATTTACATTGAAATACAGTTTGCTTAGGTGTGATTTAATTCAGCTGATAAAGCAAATAAGGATTTATTCTTGTGTGAACAACTAAGATCAGTAAATTCATCTACTCATAATTATGCCCAGTAAAATGTCAGTTATAAAATGTTTCTATAACAAAAGTGTTGTACCACTGTGGAACAAGCTTCTGGATGGTGTAAAAGAAGATTCTAATGTTGAAAGTTTTAAATCTAAAATTGGGAATGTAAAATATACCATGTAGGTGGGCTCTTTTGGACTTTGGTCATGCCCATGACTTTTATGTACTTATGTTATGTATGTATGCATACATAACAAATACATGCGTGTGCCCCCCCACACCCCCCTACTTAAATATACTAACTCCAAGGTTGCACTACACAGACAAACACATGAAAACACCACCATACAAGCTACATTCCCCTCGCGCACACACATATTACAGTAACAAAACACACTGACACACATTAAAGCCCCTAACCAAAACCCTTAAACATAAATACTTACCCTGAATCTCCAGCTATCCAGTCACACAGCGCAACACCATAAGCGCCAATTCAACATCTCTGGACTTCGGGATTTTCAAATTCACGCTTCTGGGGTTTCAGAGTTTTGAGCTTTTGGCTTTATAATCTCGGGATTCTGAAATTCGATATTTCAGAATTTAGGGATTACAAAGTGCAATATATATGTGTGTGTGTGTGTGTGTGTGTGTGTGTGTGTGTGTGTATGTGTATGTGTATATATGTGTGTGTGTATAGATATATATATATATATACATACACACACACACATGTGTGTGTGTGTGTGTGTGTGTGTGTGTGTATATATATATATATATATATATATATATATATATATATATATATATATATATATATACACACACACACGTGTGTGTGTGTGTGTGTGTGTGTATATATATATATATATATATATATATATATATATATATATATATATATATATACATACACACACACACATGTGTGTGTGTGTGTGTGTGTGTGTGTAAATATATACATATATGTATGCATGCACTTACCAAATTATAATATAATTCTGCATGCAGATGTGGTACAGCACACTACAACAGAAGCATCATGCTCACTTAAAAAGTATTTGTTTCACTGTTTGTATTATTTAGTTAATTATTTATTTGTCTTTGTTGACCAGGTAAAGTCCGACTGGGTAAAACCCATTTTCAGCAGAGGCCCAGGGAGAAAAGCGCCACATTTAAGTTACGCATCGTGCATATTTATAACTGCAGGGTAAAAACATCTATACATGAGCTTATTTACATGATTTTTAAATATTTCTTACATGAACGTAGCAATTCAGCACAAAAACAAGAAATAAATTAACATAAATCGCCTACTTATTTGGAATTTGTTAACCGGGTTAGTCCGACTGGGTAGAGACCCTTTTTCAGTGGAGACCCGAGGAGAAAAGCTCCAACATTAAAAATACAGCGAATAACACTGACAATGCTTACAGGAGAAACAATATTAAAAAGAACTAACATGAAATGACTAACAGTAACTAACAAGTTCATCATTTTTTTTGTTTGAAGTGAGACAAGAATAATATGAAAAACAAAAAGTGCAAAGTACAAATTTGCTGAAAGTAAGTCAGACAGAAAACTGCACAATGAAGATGAGTATCAATGCAAGAGGAATATTAATGTGCAGACATTTATAAGCCAAAATAGGAAGAATAGCTATAGTGGGAGGTTGAGTGTAGAGTAAAAACAGGAGAAAATCCAAGGTAAGAAGGTGATAAAGCAATGTAGGTAGGAAATAAGTGAAAGACTACAGTAACAGAAGCTGAGGAGACAACAGTCCAATTAGTAGAGTTTATTCAGTTTATAGAAGATGCAGCTCAGAGAGGGGGAGAAGCAGGAAGAAATAATAGAAGACATGAAGATAAGTTATGTTGGTTCATTGCAAAGGCATGACCATGACCTTCGGCAATTAGAAAAATAAAATACAATAGCAGTTATGTATTTATGGTACGATGACTGCAGGGAAAAGATCAAACGGGAGTGTTTTTGAGGTTAGTAATAATTTACAGACAGAAAAAAATAGTAGTATAGCGTAAAGACAGATGATAAAAGAGATGTGAAAAGGGAATTTATGGAAATGAGCAGGAAAAAATGAAAAGAGGAGGACTAATAGTTAGTGGTTGGGTGTGAGAGAAGGAGGAAGAGTAACAGGTTAGGAAATTAGTGCCGTCTGAGGAGCGATAAGGTACAAAAGATTGGGAAGCAAAATGGCTCTAAGAGTTGGAGAAAAGTAATCGGAGTAAAGCTAGCCACGTGAGCAGTATTTATTACATGTTGACCCAGTTGGTGAAGTGGTCAAAGATCCCTTTCAACCACAACTGGGGCAAGACCATTACTTTAGTTGCTAAACCTGATTGAAGTATTAGCTTTCATTCTGTCTTTAGTAAACTGAATAGCATATTAAAGTTTGATAGCTATCCCAGGCCCAGAACTGATGAATTGATACAAAATCTTGGAAAGGCCAGATACTTGACGACACAAGACCTGATGAAATGATACAAGCAAATATAAATGATCCCCTCTGCCAAAGAAAAGACAGCCTTTGTAAATCCTGGCAGTGTATTTCAGTACATACAGTACCTACTCAACAGAAGCTTTGCTAGGATGGGAAGAAGGGGGCAGATACACTGGGCACAAATTGTTTGGGGGGGGGGGCATAATCAGTCTTCAGTGCATACATTTACTTTCAGAACTGAAGTGTTATACTGCTTCATTTCTGATATAGGCTACAGCAGCTGTTTGCTACAAATGATGGCCCTGGACACAAGAGTAACTATGCCTCTGCCATTTGGGGCTCAATCCACTTTTCAGAGGTGAATGGATAAACACTGAAACCACACTACTAATATTCTGCAGTATTTTTGATGATCTGCTCCCTTTTCTACATTCTTCTAACAGTGATACTTCTTGTCTTAATTGTTTTACAGTTTTCTCTATCCGATGATTCCATGGTGGTATTTTACTTGTTTCTTTCCTTTCATTTGCTACTGCACATTTTTGTGGTAACACTTTATCCATTATTACTTCAGCTACACAGGAATATATACTATTTATTTATTTTATACCACATGCATTTCCCTTAATAGTTATGATTACTGGGTTCCTCTGTTTTACCAATCTTCTAACATTCTGGATCATTTTCTTTCTGTAATCTATTACTTCCATCTAACTTAATATGTCTGTTGTGTCTTTCGGCTTTTTCCCGGTTAGGGGTCGCCACAGCGGAAATGTGTCTATCTATCTTTCCTTAAATCATTTTCTTCTGGACTGATAGCATCTTTCTTTCTCTCTGTTTCCTGAAAGTAATCTACAGAAAGTTCCAGAACATCCCCCTGTGACATATCCTCTTCAGATGCACCCTGCTTCATCTGCTGCTTCTTCATATGGGAACCTATTGGCCTCTCACTCTAACATTATCTGCTACTATTTTCGGTTCCTTTCCTTGTTCTGCAACTTCAACTGGACTTTCCTGTTGCTCTCCTACAGAAGGTTTCAGAGCATCACCATGTGGCAAATCTTCTTCAGATGCCTCTTGCTCCATGTGTTGCTCCTTAATCTGGAGACCCATTGTTCCATCATGTTGTGACATTGCCTGCGTTGGAGTCTCCACACTAAAACATTAATTTGCAGATAATCCATAACTTCTGTTTCTTTATCATCTACCTTACTAATCTTTTCTATACTACCCTTTGTGTGAACAATGGAGTGATGCAGAGATCACTCATGGAACCTGGGTTCTTCAATGTGTTTCTTTCATACATAAAACTGAACAAAGAAAACGGGATAAACTTCTCTATTAACAACACTGATGTAAAGACGTTCAATTATGCAGTGTATCCAACTTTCTAGTGAGCTGTTTTTCACTATCACAACCATTCACTGATAGCTTTTTGCAGTACGTTTTTTATTTTTATAAAATTATACTGTCTCATCTTAGCATGTTTGTCTTTGCAATTTATTTCAACAGCAACAAGCAAAAAGAATGAATATACTACCCAAAGTGTTCGATTTATCTATATGCAGCCACTTCTATTTATATGTAATTGTCTCTCCTCCTCATAAAATCTATATTTAATCAACCAATATGAATCTTATGCTATAATTTGTATCTGTATGTAAAGTGGCACATACAACAGAAGTGAAATTTAAGGACTGATGTCCCACATTTTAAATACAATGTAAAAAATGCAAGTTTTCTGATTATTTTCCTGAATTTTGACAAGTCTAAATAAAATGAACTTGAACCTGAGCTGTATTTTAGTCATTCTGAGTATTTTATGGCCACGTGCTATAATTAGATTTCTGTGCTCATGTATGTAGCACATAAGTAAAAGTATTGAAGTGGTTCAGAGAAAATTCCGCCAAGGGAACTATGGAGTGCTGGGATTCGGCTAAGTGCATCTCCCCACAGATCTTTAATTATGTTTATCAGGGTTTCATACCAAATTCCCTCCTTTTTCTTTTTTTCAGCTTCTTCCACTAGTTAAATTTCTGTTCCACATCTAACATCAGGAATACTGCATGTGTTACAGAGTATCCATAATACAGTATACTAAGCCAGTTTCACTGTATCCCTCCACCTCTTGAACCTTCAACAATTTCATTAAGGCTGATTTACTGACGTCTAAACCTAAGTCTCTGCAGTTGTGAAAATTCAATAATTCATGTTACTGCCACTGTCACCTATCTAAATTCAGTGACCTCTGGGGTCACTATTACACCACAACAGGCCTTCTTCTCATTAGCTGCTGTTTTCACTGTGCCATTGTGCTCAGTTATAAAGATATCTACTGACCTGTAAGTGCAAGAAATCTGGTCAAACCAAAAACATTGGGGGCCAAAGGTCTAAAATCACTGAAAAAATTGAAACATTACTCTTATAAACTTACAAAGTCAATATGAATAATATGTTTTACTTTAGCATGTATTTTCTGAAACATATGAAGTCTGAAATTCAATTGTATGTCAATATTTAGTAGCTTCAATCCTCAATAGATAATGTATAAAATGTACAAACCAACGATAATCCAAAAGCCGAACCCAGCACGGAGGCTCGGGAAGAACAGAAAACACAAGCTTGTTAAAATTCACTTAGCTGATGTAGCTTCCCCACCACAAATGCTCCGATGACGGGGTTGTAATAAAACAAAATTTATTCCATAAAGAAACTTCCACACAGAAACGTTGCGTTAAACTAACTAATAAAAAACAAAACAATCAATACGGAGGGTTAAGCGCTTTCATCTGACTCTCTCAGACTTCCTCAGAACCATCTTTTGACTTCCGTTTTACATTTAAATATGCTCCATTTGGCGCCAAAAATGTATTGATTCAGTAATACATATAAAACACTTTTTTTAGTAACACTTTTTTTAAAAAACATCATTTTATATGCTTTTTAATATGCTTTTGAATAAAATAAGCACACAACATCTTCATGTTCAAATTGCCATGGACAAAATACACGCTTATATTACTGAATGCTAAGGTTCGTGGTAAAAGACATATCTAAATACCTTACTGTTCTACATAGATCAAGCAATGAACTACATCTATACTCATACACTAGAATGTTTTGAGTTGTACTTTGTATAATACATTAATAAATATAACTATATATAGATATATATATATAAATATATAAAAATATATATATATATATGTAAATGTATGTGTATTCACAATCTATTTATCAAGTTGTTATGGAAATAGAAACAATGTATCACTAATACTGACCTATATGTCTAACTGAATGATATATTCATCAATAATAATTTAATAATATTATAAATTTAATGCATAAAGCTTAGTATGTAATATAAAAACAATATATATAATATATAACTGATGATGACATTATCATTAAATATATTTAAAATATATTAATGTTTATATTTGTAAATAATAAATAAATAAATAAATAAATAAATATAGTTGGTGATTATAAAACTGTGTTAAAATTTTTTACAATAAAAATATATTTTATAAATAATAAAAAATGTAAACATATCAAAGTCATAGTTGATGTCTTTGTACTATGTAAAATATTGAATATAAATATAAAATATAAAATATACAATATTTATGTATGCTGAACCTACCAAAACCTAAATACTATAATACTATAATGTGTGATGTTATTAAGACCCCAATATGAGAAATGGTTTTAAACTAATGTGTTCGTTGAGGCCTGGGTATGTGGTTGCATCAAGACATATTTGCCACTTGCTTTCTAAACAGCCTAATTTGGCCTTCCAGTTACCATTGTCAATTGTCCTGTCCACCTGATCTATAATAAAAAACTTAAACACATGATCTATACCTTTTTCAATTGCATGTTTACTCAAGGCATTTTTTATATCACCTTTTTTCATTTTATAACAATGTTCATATATCCTAGTTCTGAATTTTCTTTCGGTTTTTCCTACATAATAAGCGGTGCATTTTACACACGATGCTAAATATACCACTCCTTGAGAATTACAATTTCCTGGTTTAGATTTACATATACTTTTTAAAATATTATAAATTTTAATACTCAATTCTGTATTTATATGTTGGCACTGTTTACACGCACCACATCTCTGAGTTCCCTTAGTCTTATAATTGTTTTTATTATTTCTATGTACATCTCTTTCTAATAACCTTTTTATATTGAGTCCTGTCTTAAGTACTACATTGGATGATGTACCGATAATCTCTTTAACTTCCTCTATATTTGTAAATATGGTCCAATGTCTATATAAAATTTCTTTTACTATATTCGTGTGCGGACTGTACATTAATACACACACTCTTCTATTCACCATTTTTTTATTCTCAATATGGACTTCTAATTTCCCTAATAATGGTTGATATTTATTCCCCCATTGGGATTTAACATAATCCACTACATCATTGAGCATATTAGTTGGATAATTTCTTTCTTTGAATAAATTGTATATCAAGTCTAACTCATTCTCCATTATTTCTCTTGTCGATGACATCCTCGCTGCTCTCACACATTGACCTTTCACTATGTTCTTGAATGTGTGTGGTGGATGACAACTTCCATACTGGATATAGTCGTTGGAGAAGGTCGGTTTCCTATATAATCTAGATGTATACCCTACATCATTACTGCTGATGTATGTGTCTAAATAAGCTATACCTCCTTTTTCTATTGTATATGTGAATCTCAAAAATTCCGTTGTTTTGTTGATGTATTTTATAAAGGCAGGTATGCCTTTAGAATCACCTTTCCAAATGATAAATATATCATCTAGAAATCGAGTATATAGCAACATATGTTCATAATATCCGCTGTGAAAAATGTACTGGTCCTCCCATTCTAACATAACAAGATTGGAGTATATGGGTGCACAAGATGCACCCATAGCTACACCTGATATTTGTCTAAATTTTTCTCCTTGATGCTCGATGTAATTATGATCAAGGATAAGTTCCATCATGCTCATTAAAAACTGAATTCTATCCCATGTAAGTACCGAAAACTTCCTCAAGCTGTTGCAAAAGTAGTCTAACCCTATATCCTTAGGTATACATGAAAACAAATCCTTAACATCCACAGTTATAAAAGTGATTTCCTTGTCCCATACATCCTTATTAATTTTACTTTAAAAATGCCAAGAGTCCTTAACTAGATGTGGTGCATTATTATATACATGTTTAGTCATATGATCCACCATAACTCCCATTAATATTTAGTAGCTTCAATCCTCAATAATTTGCCAGAAAATCTCAAATTTTATGAGGAATGGACCAAATTTATTGGGCAAAAAATCTGGGCATTCTGTGAAAATCTGGACAGCTGAAATGTATGTGTATAAACTATACACCATGAGGTTCTGCCTTCATTGAGAATGTTTAGCATTTATGTACCCACACTAGCTAGGGAGGAATGGAATACTATAGGTTGTTTTAGAAACATACTAGGATTTGAGGTGAAAGCAGGTTAGAAGGAAGTGTCTAAACAATTAACTGGTCACATTTCTTCTTTTCTACACTAAATATTAAGTGTAAGAATATAACAATGTATTTATTTTTTTATCTATTTTGTAACCAGGTGGGTGGGTTGGCACAAGACCCTTTTCAGCCACTACTAGGGCCACAATGCTGTATCAATATAAACAATGGTAAGAAACAATGTCAAATTGTACATTTCATAACCATGAAAGTAAACAAGCAAAAGAAATTATAAGAAGAATGTGATAAATAGACAAATAAGTACGACTGTATACAATATTTTTAGGATGCAATACAGAGATAGACATTGAATGTTAAAGACACTGGAGTAGGAGACAAATTGTTAAAGTACACAGTTAAGTACAAGTAAGTACAATATTTACAGAATATAATTCTTCAGCTGACAGATGTTAAAGACAATGAAGTAGGAGCAAAATCATTACAGAGCTGAGCCTTGTGTGAGTTGATTAACTAGAATCTCTCTCTCAGTTATGCTGTAGTGGTAGATGTTCTTTCAACGTGGGTTAAATATAGCAAAATTATTAAAATTCATTATAATAACCCAACAAATTTTAACACCTGAAGTGCACAATCCCCTTCTTAAATGGAGACTACTCGTTTATTACCTGATTGTACTGATTGTAGAATTTCTGGGCCAGTCCAAACACTGGGGACTTAATTAAAGTAAGTAGTGTCAGCTGCCAGGATAATCGGAACATAAAGTATGAGATCCCCAGAGTTTTCAGAACGCTGCGTAAGAAAAGATTCACATACGCAGAGATGGATCGGCTCATAGCAGCAGTGTCAAGAGACAATCGGGATGTAAGACCACCTACAGAATAAATGCAGACAAATAATATAATCTGTACTTTTGGCTTTTGGAAAATAATATGTGCGTGTGTGTGTGTGTGTGTGTGTGTGTGTGTGTGTGTGTATATATATATATATATATATATATATATATATACATATATCTCTCAAACCTCAACCATTTTCCAGATATATAAAAACATATATATCTACACATATATTTAAAGGGCATACATTTAGAATCCCAACTAAAAAAAAAACACAAATGACTGAAAGATTGACTACAGAATTTCAAAACATCGAACACCAAATACATTTGCTGACAGCTTTTTAAAAGACCTAAAAAGGCAGTAGCTTGTTGTGTGAGATAACGGCACAGCAGGACTGCGTTTTTGCCCTTTCCACACTGTGGTGCAATCTGGGAGTCGGCATATATAAGTAGTAGGGGGTATGAAGGGGCACAGGGGAGCCTGCCCTCCTGCATAGCACTTGTTTCATAGTTTAGTACTAGGCTATCTTCCCTGGGGCATTTGTAAGCCTAGCCATAGTGATGTGGCTTTCGCCACCCCATGAAATGGTACAAAAATGCACAAAAATGCACAGAATAGATTTAGAATACTGTGCCTCTATCAAGTAGTGACACAATGAATGCCCCCTTATATAATAGAATTAGTTTACTGTGCCCCTGTCTAGCAGTGACACAGATGTGACCCCTGGGGTAAACTTACGATCTCCCATCCACTCATCAAGATTTCTCTTGAAGAGTGTCAGTGAGGGGCTCTGCCTAACATGAACTGGGATCTTGTTCCAAAGCATGGGAAGCCTCTGGGGTTATGAATCTATCCCTCCAGCATGTCCTATTCATACTTGTGCCGAGGTTTAAGTCTTTAGCTCTCATGGTCCTGATGGATTTGGATTTTTTGAGGTGGAGCATGTCCATCAGATCCTGACTGGACATGGCCTTGTACGTCAGGCAGAGGTCACCTCTGAGCAGGCAGTATGCTACTGAATAGAACTGGAGTTTCTTTAGTCTGGCAGAATAAGACATATGTTGGAGACCCTTGATCCTCTTGGTGAGGTACTTTTGTGGTCTCTCCAGCTGTTGCAAATGCCGGGTGAGGTACATACCAAATGGGGCATTGTACTCAATCATGGGTCTGATGAGGGAGGAGTATAGGGGTACAATGACATCCTTGGATCTGGATGTGAATCCCTTCATGATGAGATGTGCAAGGTAGAATGTTTTTCTAACCACTTTGGCAACGTGGGTGTCAAATGAGAGGTCGCTGTCGACTTGGGTCCCTAGGTCTCTGATTACTTTTTCCGTACTTAGTGGGTTGCTGTCTATGTGATAATTTGTGGGTACTTTGTTTTTCCCAAAGGGGATGACTATACATTTTTTGGCATTTAGTTTAAGGCCATGACTCCGGCACCAGTTGTCCATTTCTGTGAGGCCTTTTTGTAGGATGTATGTGTCCGCTGGTATATCGACTATGGCGCCTAGTTTGCAGTCATCTGCGAACTTTGTCAGCCACAACCCTCCCATGTTTGCTTTAACATCTGAGAAATAAATGTCGAACAAGAGGGGTCCCAGGACAGATCCCTGTGGAACACCACTTGTGACTGGCTTTGAGTCTGACATTGCTCCAGCGATTTTAACTTTATGGGTTCTGTCCTTTAGCCAGTTTGCAACCCATCTAGTGACATAAGGGTTTACGTTTAAGCTGGTGAGCTTATCTATGATGCCTGAGTGGGGTATTGTGTCGAAGGCCTTAGCCAAGTCCAGGTAGGCTGTATGGACTGCTTTTCCCTCATCAATGGCTCCAGTGACTGTTTCAAAAAAGTCAACCGGGTTCAAAAGGCAGGATCTGCCCTTTACAAAGCCGAACTGGGTGGGGTCAAGTGTCTGTAGGTCCCCTATGTCTCTGTTTATGAGTTCCATAATGATTCTTTCCATAGCTTTGCAGACCAGGCTGGTTAAGCTTATGGGGCGGTAGTTCCCAGGGTCTGTAGAGGTAACCCCCTTTGTGGAGTGGGACCACTGTTGCTGTACGCCAGTGTTCAGGTACATATCCTGTAGTAAGGCTAAGGTTAAATAGCATTTTTATGTGCAGGTTTAGCTCCTCTTGGAGTTCATGTAGCACGCAACCCGGGATACCGTCAGGTCCCATTGATGCTGTGTTTTTAGCTTTGTCGAGGGCGGTCCTCACTTGGACATCTGAGATGACAGGGAGATTACATTCAGCTGGGATAAGTATTTCTTCTTTTGGAGTGAGGGAGGGGAGAAATTTGCACTGAACCTGTCAGCCAGAATGTTGGCAATATCTGTGGGTTCAGTGTATTTTTTGTTGTTGTGAACTAACTCTGAGCATATCTGAGGGTTTCCGCCCAGGTTTCTAACATAGCTGAAGAAGGCTTTGTGGTTATCTTTAGTGTCCTTAGCGATTTTTCTCTCAAAGTTGGCCTTGGATGTTTTTATGAGAGAACGTAGTTTTCTGCTAATGTTGATCAGAGATGTCTTCCCTTTATGGCATTTTGCTCTGTGATGCAGTAGCTTCCTTCTTTTGTTATACAATTTGTTAATGGCTGAGGACGTTTGCCTTTGGTGGAGAGGGACTTGGATTTATTTGGGATTGCATGATCCATGCATTCTTGGAGATGTCCATAGAAAGCATTTGTGAAGGATTCGGCATTGTGGGATGTGGTATCCACTGGCCCAGTGGGCTTAAAGGATACCATCTCTGTCTTAAGAAGAGTGAAGTCTGCTTTTGAGAAGTTTTTCACTGTGGTCTTTTGTGCTGGGGGTGGAGGTGGGATATGTTTATCCAGGGTGATTAGTTTGTGGTCAGATCTCACTAGTGAGGGGTATACCTCCGGTGTGGAGCATTTTGTCCCCATGTTTGTGATGATCAGGTCTAGTATATTATCTCCCTAGTGGGAGAGGTGACTAGTTGTTCCAGTGCATTTGAATTTATGAATTCCAGGAACCTTTGGGCTAGGGGTGTTAGGGCTAGAATAATGTACCCAATCTATGTTTGGGTAGTTGAAGTCTCCCAGTATGATGGTATTTTGTGATGCATTCATATCCTCCAATGTCTTCAGGAAGGCTGAGTGGGGTTCCTGAGATTGGGAGGGTGGTCTGTAACATGCTACCAGTTTTATAGCAGTTTTGCCTATGGTTAGTTGCACCTGTATGGTCTCTGATGCTTCATGTGTTGCTACTAACCTGGAGGTGTGGGTGTCCTTGATGAATATGGACACTTCCCCTCCCTTTGTGGTTCGGCCAGGGTTTTGGGGCCAAAAAGCATGATACGAGGTATAGCCTGGTAGCGCTGGGGTGCTCTCAGGAGCCTTGAACCAGGTTTCAGTTACTGCACAGATGTCGATGTTCTCCATACTGAGGAGTGCATCGAGTGCCTGCATCTTGAGATTTACTATATTTCAAACTTATGTGGTTGATGTTTGAATCATTGGTATTTTTGTCTTTCAGGATTCTGAATGTATTCCACATAAACATACCTAAATTAACTGTAGATTTATATGGTTAATAACTTTACAGGTTTACTGGTACTATATATTTCCTATACAACATAATAAAAAGGAAGACTTTCCTCCTCTTTCAACACCTGGATTTATCAGAATGCAAACTCAATTTCCTGTAGAATTTAGATTCTTGTTAATTTAGATATAGCATTAATGTGCTATGATCAAACTAGTTCTTCATACACTTTTCATACTAATTGTATGTCATACCCTATATATGCCCACAGTATTACCTGTACTAATTTTGTTCCACCTATTATTCTGGGAACCTTTGTTGTCAAATTGATACTGTCATACATTCATTAAATTTGCATATCTACTTATTCATATGACATTGCTAAACTAATGGCAATTGTTTGTTGCATGAAAAAAGTTACTTCTTCACAAAAACATTTAACTATCATATTATGCAACTTCTTTTTATCTATGTCTCTATCTCTCTCTTCCATCTATGTGGCTATCTATGTCTGTCTCTCACTCTCTAACTATCTGAAATTATTAAACGTCTGTAAAGCACAGTAATGTACTTTACAAATGAAATAAATAAATAAACATCTATAGATTTCCGTGATGTACTTCAAAATGAGGAGATCAAGCAGATGTAAAGCTCTGCATTACATTCTAAATATTAGAATAGTAATACATTTTAACATGTATAGTCGTATATTATGTGAATGAGTTTTGTCAAGTGAAAATAATTAAGTTTGAAAATATACATCATATGCACTGTCATCACATAAATGTTAATAAAGGAACAAGTACCAACCAGTTATACTGGACAATGTGGGCAGACACTGAAATTACTGACTTTCACAGAACTGAATGAGACAATAAGATGAGTTAAATTCAGGTGTTGCCACCAAAAATGGCTATGTGTGGGTATGTACTATATTTGTAATATGACAGAAATGCCTGAACCCTAAACAGTGGCAGCACCACTGTGATTCCCAAACTACTGAAAGCCACAGCAGTCAACAAAAGGTCATTGTGGACCAATGTGATCAATTACATTAGTAATAAACTTCAGGTATATGCATGTACCTCAGAAAAGATTGTGTTAATCAAGGGGTACTTTTTTTGAATTATATCACAGAGTCAGAGATATGGCATGCCTGGCAATGTGATGCTACTAGTGCACAAATGCACAAAGACAATTAGGAAATGTATTTTTATGAGTAAGGCTGATTAATCTTCCACATAACAGACATAGTCGTATCACAACCTAATTAATCACCGGGAGTTTCTGGGGTTTTTTTTTAGGATCACAGGAGGTTACTAGACTATTGGCCCTGAGGGCCTTATAAGCCTAGCTAAGAGTTTAGACCATGTATACGCAAGTCAGCACCTGATGTCCCTGTCCAGCAGGGACACAGGTGGAATCCGAGGGGTGTATTTTCTGTTTCCCATCCAGTTATCCAGATTGCACTTAAAAAGCAGTAAAGAGATACTCTGCTTGACGTGGAGAGGGAGTCTATACCACAGATAGGGGAGTCTCTGGGACACAAATCTGTCCCGCCAACAAGTCCTGTTGATGTCACAGACCAGGCTGAGGCCACGCGTGTGGGTTACTCGAGTGGAGCTTGACTTGCGGATATCCAGCAGTCCCATCAAGGAGGGGTCCATGATCTCCCTGTATGCCAGACAGAGGTCACCTCTGAGGAGTCTGTATGAAACTGAGTAGAGGGATAGGGCTTTTAGCCTATCTGTGTAGGGTAGATGCTTGAGGCCCTAGATTCTCCTGGTGAGGAACCTCTGTGGTCTCTCCAGTTGCTGCATGTGCTTTGTGAGGTACATGCCAAAAGGGGCATTGTACTCAATAATGGGCCTTATGAGGGAAGAATACAGGGATGTTATGACCTCCTTGTCCCTGTATGAGATACCCTTATTTGCAAGGTGGACCATGTAGCAGGCTTTCCGTACAACGGAAGCAACATGGTGGTCAAACGTCAGGTTGCTATCAACCTGGGTGCCCAAATCCCTCACAACTGATTGCATGATCAGGTTGTTGTTATTAATGTTATAATTTGTGAGGACGTCACTCACCCCAAAGGGGATGATGATGCATTTTTTGGTATTCAGCTTGAGGCCATGTTTCTGGCACCAGTCATTTGTCTGAGTGAGACTCTCTTGGAGGATGTCCACATCACTAGCAGAATTGATGACAAAACCCATTTTACAGTCATCTGCAAACTTGGCCAACCATATCCCACTGGTTTTGGCCTGCACCTCAGAAAAGTATATCCCAAATAACAGTGGCCCCAAGATCGAACCTTGGGGTATGCTGCTTGTTATGTGTCTACTGCTTCAGGAGGCTTCCCCTATTTTGACTAGGTGGGTTTTATCAGTGAGCCAGTTTGCTACCCATCTGGTAACATACGGATTGATGCCTAGTTGAGAGAGTTTATCTAT
Source organism: Protopterus annectens (assembly GCF_019279795.1). Taxonomy (NCBI): domain Eukaryota; kingdom Metazoa; phylum Chordata; order Ceratodontiformes; family Protopteridae; genus Protopterus; species Protopterus annectens. The sequence continues at coordinate 691,927,679 of NC_056743.1, forward strand.
TATGCCTGAGCTGGAAATAGTGTTGAAGGCTTTGGCCAGGTCAAGGTAAGTGGTATGCACCGTCTTCCCCTCATCCATGGCTTTGGTGACTGTCTCAAAGAAGTCAACCAAATTTAACAGACATGATCTCCCCTTGACGAAGCCAAAGTGCGGGATTGAGTGTTTGGTTGCCAATGTCCTTGTTAATGAGGTCCATGATAATCAGTTCCATGGCCTTGCAGATCAGGCTAGTTAGGCTTATGGGTCTATAATTTCCAAGATCGGTGGACGCTCCACCTTTGTGCAAAGGGATGACAGTGGCTGTCCTTCACTCAGCTGGGACAAAGCCAGTAGTCAGGCTTTGATTGAATAGGGTGGCTAATGGTGCTGCAAGTTCCTGCCTGAGTTCACGTAGGATGCAGCCTGGGATGTTATCAGGTCCCATGGAGGCTGTATTTTCTTGCCTTTGAGAGAGCAGCAATAGCCTGTTCCCTAGATATAAGGGGATGGGGTAGGTACTGGGAATGTCCTGATTTACTGATGGGGGGACAGAGGGGTGAAGTTTTCACTGAATCTATCAGCCAGCAAGTTTGCTATATCTACGGCATTTGTATATGTGATGTCCCTGACCACCAGTTCTTTACAGATCTGAGGGCTTCCTTTGAGGATGCAGACATATGTGAAGAAAGCTTTATGATTGTCTCTAGTAGATGTGATCAATTAGTACTCAAAATTTAAAAAAGAATTAAATGGCCTGTAGATGTCAGAAATAGTGTATTCTTAAATGATGGCTCACTTTGTTAGAATGCACTGATATAACACACTGTCAACTTTGCAGACATGCATTTATAATATTTTGGGTTGAACACTGCTTAGTAAATTCATAATGCTGGAATATTCTGTAATTGAAAAATACACATTCATAGGTAGAATTTCACTGCTTTAAAATGACACAGAAATAATTCATGGTGTTTAATATGGAGATGAATGGCAGCCACTTGTGAACATGAGGGAGGTTCATAGGTGTAGAGCAGCAGTGATTAAGCCTTGTTTTGTTACGCATGGGCTGCATAATGCGAAGGTTGCCAAGTTGCAGGACGTGGCCTGCTTTGTAGTTCTAACTTCCCTTTAGGTCTAAACTGTTGGGCACTTAAGTTAACTACGTGTGACAGGTGCAAAAGAGGTGTCATTAAATATGTACATTCAACCTTAAACCAACAGGTAAAACAGTGCATCAGGTTAGATGATGGTAATTTCAGGGTGTCTGTTTTAGGAGGCTAATCTTTTGGGGTCATGAACAGCTTGAGAAGTTTTTATATGCTGTAGACACAGCTCACGTCGACAGAAACTCAAATGTATGCTACAGGAAATAAATAACAGATGCAAAAATAAGTTGTTAAGCAGCAGGTCAGTACTTCTTAGATTGCGGAGTAAAAAATAAAAAATAAAAAAAACCCTTTCCCTGTGCCCTGAATGCAGAATCAAAAGAGGAAAAGCCACAGGCAGTCCAGGATATATAATAAGTTTTCTTTATGATTAATTTGAGTGAAGTTTTAGTTTTATTTTATTTTATCCTACTGGCATTTAAAATCTGTCTCTGGTACACTGGCCAAGTACCTATGCTCTAAAATGATTGAGGTGGGCTGTTTAAGGAGCTCTGACCAGAATTACAGAATGTTTTTTAATAGAAAATTAAAAAGGGGTACAATCCTGAAATAATAAGCCTTTACTTACTTTGATATGTGACATTGAGTCTTTATTTTTATAACATCTTGTCAGATGCAGGCACATAAGTATAAGATAGATTCACTATGTACAGAGTATAAAATAACTGTTACTCTGGTCTCCATCTTGTAGAACACACACAAGACACACTTCTATCTGGGTGTATACTTAAGCTGTATATGCAGGATGTCATCACATTTTCCGTGGTAGTTCTCTCTGCAGTGTACACAGAAATAAAGTCCCTCCACTAGTAGCTAGTGAACAGTCCATTTTGCATATGGAAGAATTAGTTTAGAATTCAAGATTATCTTTATCTTGCTTGTAACTGTATTTCACTAATGTTATTCTGCCTAACCCTAAAAGACTTGCTGTTGAAAGGCCTTATACCAGAGTAAGTCACACTGGGAGCAAGTCTTTCAGAATCTGGCCCCTGGTCTTTCAGTATTGGACTTCTGATGTGTACAGCCTCAGTGCCTTCACTTAAGTTTAATATTTTAGCTTAAGTTTAAGGTATACAATTAATAACTATTGCTTTTATGTTTCAGAGATCCATTAGAAATTAATGTCATCTAATGGTACTTGTACCTGTATTTCTGTCAGATTTTTCCAAAAGTTTTAATTCAATTTGTTGTTCACTCAAAAGAAAATATCAAATACAAAATGTAAACTAAACCATATTCTAATCATATATCACTTTAAATAGGATGACCAGTCAGTTACATAAAATATTATCTTCCCATTTTGTGATTATTAACCATTTATAAACAGTCAAGATGGTACAATAGAGCACATTATAGTACGACATTAAAGTATAAGATAAAATAGCAGCTCTATTTAAAATGGTTAATCTTACCTGTTTTGTTAAATTCAAAAAACCCAATTTCTTGTTGCACTATAGACTGAAAAAGAAGGTTTCGAATTCGCCGATTCAGCCTGGATAATGTATAAGTTAACAGGCCACTTCGCAGTCCGCTACAGACAGAACTAAGGCAAAATTGGAAGATATATATCACAAAATACTTTAAACATATTAGCACCAGGTTGTCAACATTTGGGGATATTTGTGAAGTAGTTTACAATCATTCCAACATCCAAGGCAATGACCTTTTCAAATATCTAGGAGACAAGTTCAAATTAATTTCTACATAAGTAACCCAGTAACCCCAAAATGACACCATTCCTTTATTTACTGATTTTTATACTAAGACCATCACTCTTAGATAGCACTTACAAGGCTGAACCTGATAAAGGTCTTGGATTAGTGTTCTACCCCAGTTAACAAATAAATAAATGTAATCATTGGCAGTTATATTATTTTGTTTGTCAGTACCCTATCAGGCTAACTACCCTGCTAGTTCCATAGTGGAGTTGGTTGTTGGGGCTATTATGGAAGAATTTACAGTGTGCCTGATTAATAAGGTTGCATTTCAGTTGTTTTATGAAATGATTGAGTGAAGAGATGGACTTAATGTTTTATGGGATGGATTCCTATAGTTTGGTTCAAGTATCAAAGAATGAGTGTTTTGTGCTTTTTAGGCTGGTGAATGGAGTTTATAACTGTGGAGTGGAGTTGGAAAGGCACTTGAGATTATAAACTGGTAGAAGTTTCTCTAGAATCCTTAGTCTAAAGTAAGGGGGCTTTATTTCATGATAATCTGAATACAAGACAGGCTAATGGAAGGGTAGTTATTTGGGGGATAGACAGCCATTTAGCTTTAGAGAGGATATGACAGAGGTGTTCTCTTGTGGGACAGGGTGATGAATTGCCAGATGTTGTTAGTTGCAGTTTGTAAGGTGGATATGTTTTTGGTTGAGGTGGCTAAGGTTAGAGGAAGTCTGTAGTCTAGTTGAGGAAGAAGGACTCCATTCCCTAATGCTGCTCTGGCATCTGGGTTGAGGAAATAGGAAAATTTCCATGCCTAGAACAGTAGTTAGTTCACTTTCATCTGGAATAGTTGGATGTGGTGCTGGAAAATAAGGACTGGATCTAACCAAATGCCTGAGTATCTGTAGTGGGGCACCTATGTTGAGGTTAATTTGGAGAGTTTTTCAGGTGTGCCAAACAGAGTGGTCCTTATTTTATTGTAGGGAAAGGATATATTATGATGGTACAGCCAGCTCTTTAGACAGTTCATATCTTGCTCTTACTTATATTAATGGCAAGCAGAGATGTGGCATACCCCTAAATCACCAAATTGTCTGCAGATAGTATTATTTGAAGTTGAAACACACCAACGGTCTCAAATAAAAAAAAATTCATTTTAATACTTAAATAAAAAAACAACAAACAAAATACAACTGGTAAGCGCTTTGGTCCCACTTATGGAACTCCATCAGACCAAGCTGTACCCATCTAAAACATCATTAAATAGTCATTTAAAATCACATGATTCACAGCATTATTGATTTAACCCTTTCCTTCTCAGAACTACCTTGTAGTTCTCCCTTTCATTCATACCCGGGAAACTACATGCATGCAACCTTACCTGCCAACAATACTCCTTCCAATTTAACTCATCTTCCACTTCTAATCTTACATTATATTTTAATACCTGCTCTATTATACTAAATTTAAAATAAACATTATTTGCTTCTGAATTATGCTTGCTCATTACATGCTTTGCTAAGCCATTACTAAGTTCTTTATTTTCTACAGCTCTTAGATGTTCGTACATTCTCTTGATAAACGTTCTAGTGGTTCTGCCTATATAAAATGCAGGACAAAGCCCACACAAAACAACGTAATCTACAAATATAGATCTACAGTTATATTCATGAAATAATTTAATATTGTAATTTCTAGCTGCTATCCTAAGCTCATTTTGTCAGACCTGGCAAGTCAGCACGTAAAAATCGACTGCCAATCATTAGCAGACCAGAGTTCCGCTGTGGGGACCCCTAACCGGGAAAAGCCGAAAGACACAGTCATCCTAAGCTCATTTCCATCAATAACAAATTGACAAAACCTACAACTACCACACTTAAACATTCCTAAAATATCCTTTGCTTGTTTGCTAATATGATTATTCCTATAAAATATTCTTTTAAATCCCCTCCCCCCTTTCAGAAACAAATACTGGATTATCTCCAATTATACCTTTTAAATCAGTACAATTAGTGAGAAATTTCCAATTATTCTTAACTATCTGCTTGATACTAACTTTGTCTACCAAATTTTGCAATATACATGCTAACTTATAGTCCTTTATTTTCTTTCCATCTGAAATTAAACTTTTATTTTGGATATCAGCTTGTCTGTAAAGTTACTTTCTCTAACTTTATATGCTCTTGGAGACAGTATATTTATTGTGAACTGTATGTGGAGCCCGATCACCCTTGTCAGGAGGTGCAAGGAACTTGCCTCCCCCCTGCAAAGAATACTTTTTCTAAATTGAATGCTGCTTGTGAGAATATCGTGTGTCAAGCAATCAACATGAGTTGGAAAAATTCAAGCATTTTGTGTTTGAGTTAATAAAGTAGATCTACTTCTAGAATACTTGAGTTTTGCTAAATGTGAAATAAATTACCCACAATGCTGAAAGAATACTAATGAACTTGCCACCAGAGTGATGCTACATCACCCTTTCTAACAAAAAAAAAAAAAAACAGGAACCTTTTCTTTCCTGGATTTAGGATTTCAGCAGTAATACTGCTTTTGCACTTTGGGAATTCTGTTGTTTATCTTTGTAAACACTCAAGCATATTTCAACTACACGCCATGGTCTGGATTGTAAAACGTTCCACTTGCACAGCCTCCACATCCCGCTCTCATGACTCTAAGCAGTAAATTCCAACTTGCCCCTCATAAAATGGCATCATCTTAGGGCAGGACATGCCCCATTCAGTACTTCACAATGCCATCATTTTGAAGTGAATGGGCACCCATTATGCCCTGACAAGATAATGCAATTCACTAACATTCTGTGTTAATGAACTGTGTTACCGACTAAACAAAAAGGTGCCGCTTTTTTCAAAGACTCAGCAGAGCCCCTGAATCTTGCTGAAGTATTTGGGCATACCAGCACCATATTTGTGTTGAATCTGGTGTTGCAGCCAACAAGATGCAAGACAGTGAAGCCATTGAGTGCAGCAGCTCCATAGGTAGGTAGAGTGGTGAATGTATATACCCCATCTGAGATGAGGGACAGACTTCCAGAAGCCAAGAAAGTTTACAGTTTTCTCTAGCCTTTGCTTGACCTACAAGCCTTCATAAGAAGCCCTACATTAATGAGTGTAGTAACCAAACTGACACATTTACAGTGTAGATTTACAAAGCATAATTTTATTTTAAACATATGTATTGCAAAAAATAAATTATTGTTGACACTTGGAATGTACTTACTGCTTATAGCTGATATAGTAGGGATGTTTACAAATGCATATCCCAGGGGAGTATATGAGTGTAGAATTCATAGTTAACTCTACCCTACATAATAAAAAGGATACATATTAATGATACCTAGAGGTAACTGGAACAAATGTTAATCAATATTTTGCAGTTAGATCTGCTGAATTCTGGAACAAAATAGTACATAAAACATTTTAGGACTTGTTAGCATTTTAGCAAACATTAAACAACTATTGTAATGAATATGTGCTTTGAGATAAGAGACTCCAAAAGCATTTTTGTACAGTTCTACATTATTCTGCTGTTATGGGGTCTCTCATTCTCTCCATGTCATGTAGGTTTGTTGATAAGGGCAAGGACATGAGGATTGAGTAGCTGGTGTCTGTTCAGTCTATGCCCTGCACCCCTCTTCTATGACTGCTGACAGGCTCAGCGCATTGCTTGTTCTGGAAGGCCCATAACTTGAATGTGTGCCTCTATATGTCTACAACCTGGCCAGAATACATAATATTTATTGACAAGTATATTCTGTCAGCAAGCACTCTGAGTGTAAAACAGAGCATGGACATCAGCCATATATTTCTCTTTTGGCAGGAAGCCCTACCCTGGAACACTTACTGCTTACCCCACTCTCACTTGGCTGGCTTTTCTAACATGTAGACACTAGGATTACAGGCAGAGATGTGTTTTATTGCACCATGGAACTAGCAGGTTAGGACAAAATGCCCAGATCCTTACTAGATGTTGTCAAGTAGATCTACTGTGAGCGAGTGCGGTGTGGTGGAGAACTCCCTGAAGAAAACAAAACAAGATGTCTGGTGTGCAGGCACTTGATGACTACCTTGCCAAATAAAATTAATTTAACAGACATGGCAAGACCATGTAATAGATATTCTTATATAGATACTTCAAGTGGAAGGGTTTAGAACTAAAAAGACACAATTATATGTACTATGAAGCGGGGGAGATACTTGAAAAAAACATCTTCCAGAAGTGTGTTAAAATTTGTGGTCTTAATGCATTTTAAAGGGGTGATTTATTCAACTCTCCAAAGGACATCCATAGTTAACAGTTTACCACCAATCCTCATGCATGGTGCCTTTATTTTTCTACTGGCAACTGGTCCTGCTCTCCCTTCTTACCAACTACCTCCCTTTAGCTCACATCAGAACTCAGCCCAGAGCCAATAGTTACATCCTTTCTATTTTAAGTCATATAATAAGCATAACTGTCAGGTTATACCTTTGTTTCATCATGAAACCAAAATGTATTGTATCACTCCTTTCCCTTTCTCTCACTCTCTCCATACAGGGATAACCCCATTACCCAGACTCTCCTACCTTGACTATAAATGTCCAGACAAAAGGTCACATTATAAACTGGTGTTCTACAGGGCTACACTTAGCTAATCTCCTCTGCCCTCCTTATTACAGTTGTAGATTAACTAATGCCTCGTCCCAGAGCCTCCATTTCTTAAGATGTCCATAAGGGTTCATTCCACATCTTTCCTCTTCTTCTCATAGTAAATTTACTAAGTGAACAAGATCATTTGTTTTTTTTTTGTTGTTAGGGGAGGGGTACCCAATTTTCCACTTCCTAGTTATGTTTTTTTTTTTTTTTTTGCTAGGAGCAGCACTGTCCAAATCAAGGCTATTCGTACGTTATTTAAATCGGATTACTACCAGATTTCTAGAAATAATACAGTAGGTGACAGTTTCAACTGTTGTTCACTCAAATGATTTATTACCTTCTGCAGTCCCTTTCTAAAGTCTTGCAGTAACCTGTGTGATCAGAATATATGTACCCAATCGCCCCTTTTTTCTTCTTGACATCTTCAGCACAACAGAGAAGCAATCAGATACATTTTGTCAGCCTATTTAATAAACAGAAAAATTAGTATCAACACTTCTACCAAAATACTCTATATTTTTTAGCTTTAGTCATTTCTCTTTACAACAGTATGACTTTTTCTCATAGCACCACTGAAATTACCGTCTCTAATAAGCTCAAATAATTTTTCCACTCTCTCTTTTTTGTTTTCTTTTTAAGGATTGCTAGTTTGTTGACTGCCTGCATTATTAGGCACTCCTATTCTAACTCTCCTCTTCTCAGTTTATTTATCCAGACTACCAGCATTAGCCATCAAGAAATCCCTACTCTACCTTATCCCCTGCTTTTAGCTTTCCTCTTTAGTCATTCATTTTTTATTTTGGAAATAAAGCCAGGCCCAGCACTGCGAGCATACTCGTCTAATGCTTCTCCTTTGTCTCATAGCCCCTATGGGATGAATGCCCCTTCCATTCTCTTAACTCATTATTCCTAGACACCCTTTCTAATGCCTCTTTTATTGTTTGTGGTAACATATTACTAAATTTCTTTTCCCCTGCTCTCCACACCAAGTCGAGCATGTTCTCCTCCACTGTTTACAGGATCTCTTCCAGTATCATCTCTTTCCATCTCACCATACATTTATCATTCGTACACCATAGGATCATAGGAGGTTACTAGGCTAATGGCCTGAGAGCCCTTACAAGCCTAGCCGAGTTCAACCATTGCTTCCTACAAACAGACTAATTCAACACTTACTGCCCCTGTCCAACAGGGACAAAAGTGAAATCCCCAGGGTGAAGATACAGTTTCCCTTCCACTCATCCAAATTATGCTTAAATAGGGTCAACAAGGGGCTCTGTTTGACTTGAATTGGAAGCTTTTTCCAGAGAAGTGGTAACCTCTGTGAGATATATCTGTTTGCCAAGCAAATCTTGTTGATGTCACATACTAGGTTGAGATCCTTAGAGCGAGTGCACTGTGTACCATTTGACTTGCGAATGTGCAGTATTTCCATTAAGGCAAGATCTGAGATTGCTTTACATGCGAGGCACAGGCTGCCTTGAAGTAGTCTATATGAAACAGAGTAAGGTGACAGTGATTTCAGTCTATCAACAAATGACATGCTAAAGACCTTGAATTGTCTTAGTAAGAAACCTTTGTGGTCTCTCCAGTTGCTACAAGTGCCTGGTGAGGTACATCCCAAAGGAAGCATTGTACTCAATTATTGGCCTGATGAGGGAAAAGCATAGAGAGATAATAACTTCTTCTGTTCTGGAAGCAATGCCCTTACTTATGAAGTGGGCAACATAGAATGCCCTTCCTACCACTTGGAGACATGATGGTCAAAGGACAGATTGTTGTCAACCAGTGTGCCCAAGTCTCTCGAAACAGTCTGAGTGCTTAGAGTGTTGTTATTAATGTGGTAATCTGCAGGAACATCCCCTTTCCTGAAAGGTATGATAATGCATTTTTTAGCACTGGGTTTCAGTGCATGAGTCTGGTACCAGTCACTGGTCTGTGTATGTCCCTCTTGCAGGATGTTTACATCACTTGGGGACTCGATGACCACTCCCAGTTTGCAGTCATCTGCAAACTTTGTCAGCCACAGACCTTTTGTTTTTGCCTGTACTTCCGAGATGTAGATTCCAAGCAAAAGGGACCCCAGCACCGAACCCTGTGGAACACCAGTGGTTACAGGTCTGCTGTTAGAGGTTGCTTCTCCTATTTTGACTGTATGTGATCTATAGGTGAGCCAGTTTGCAACCCACCAGACAATATATGGGTTTATCCCCAGCTGCATTAGTTTGTCAATGACGCCTGAGTAGGGAATAGTGTCAAAGGCCTTGGCTAGGTCCAGGTAGGCTGTAAGCTCAAATTTGCCTTTGTCCAGGGCTTTAGTGACTGTCTTGAAGAAGTCTACTACTTTTAACAGGCACGACCTCCCTTTAACGAAGCCAAACTCGGTTGTATCAAGTGTTTTGCATCTCCTATGTCATTGTTGATAAGGTCCATGATGATTCTCTCCATGGCCTTACAGATAAGGCTGGTCAGGTTTATAGGGCTATAGTTCCCCATGTCAGTGGATGCTAAGGGATGATGGAAGGTGTTTTCCATTCAGCAGGGACAAAACCAGTTCTTAGGCTATGGTTGAAAAGGGTATCCAGTGGTGCTGCTAATTCCTATTTAAAACCATTAAGAATGCAGCCAGGGATGTTGTCAAGTCCCATAGATGCTGTATTTTTTGCTTTGGAGAGAGCATTTAAGACCTGCTCCTTAGAGATATTAGGTGAAGAACAAGTAGTAGGGATGCTTTGGGGTATATGTGGTGGAGACAGGGTTGAGAAATTTTCACTGAACCTGTCCACTAGCAGATTGGCTATTTCCAAGGGTTCTGTATATGTGGTGCCATTAACAACAAGTTCTGCACAGATCTGTGTTTTTCCTTTAAGGTTTCGGATGTAGCTAAAGAAAGCTTTGTGGTTTTCCTTAGCCAGGGTAGCTAATTTGGATTTGTAGTTAGCTCTGGAAAACTTTACAATGTGTCTAATTTTCTTGTTTAATCTGAGGAGGAAGTGTTTCTAAGTCTGAGACTGTTTCTTCCTGCTCTTAGACAGCAATTTCTTTCTCTTCTTGTATAACCTGTTTATTGCAGGTGTCCACCATGCAGGTTTGTTGTTTTTAGAGGATCTTACTTTGGTCCTATTAGGTACTGCTGAGTCAATACAATTGTACAGATGTTTATACAAGGCATTGGTGTATATCCCAGTATAGGTGTCCTTGCCATCAGTGGGGGCAGGGGCTATGAAGCTATTAATGCCATCTTGTAATAGGCTATAATTGGCTTTGCAGAAGTTCTTTAATATAGTTGCTGGTAAGGGGGGGGGGGCATATGTGAATGTTACTTCTAACAAGGCTAATTTATGATAAAACTTTACCAGTGAGGGCCACACCCTTGGGATGGTGCAGCAATCACTCATGTCAGTGAGTACCAGATCCAGAATGTTTGAGCTCCTTGTAGGGGTGTCAACCAACTGATCCAAGGCAATGGAGTTAAAGTCCAAGTGTGTTTGAGCAGGTACATTTTGCCCAATCGATGGATGGGTAGTTGAAATCACCCATAACCAGGGTGTTTGCTTGTATCTTGAGTGACTCAAGAAGATCCATGTAGGCAATGTGGGTATCCTGGTTCACAGAGGGGGGTGCTATAGCTGGCTATAACTTGGAATGGGGTCTTGCCTACAGTCACTTCTACCTGGAGTACTTCAAGGGAATCATTCTGTTTAACCAATCGAGAGGTGTAGTTATCTTTGATGAATATTGATACTCCAGCTCCTTTAGATCTTCCACTTCCAGTTATTGGTCTGAAAACGTGTGGAAGGCATTATAACCCGGTATGGCCTTAAACCAGGTTTCTGTGACTGTACAGATGTCAGCATCTTCCAAAGTGAGAACTGCTTTTAGTGAGTGCAGTTTTAGGTTAAGACTCCTAGCATTTAGTAGCATAACCTTAGGGTTGTTTTTTCAGGATATTTTTATTTCAGGAATTTTGTTCTTGTGACAATGACTAAAAAAGGCACTATGGAGAGGCAAGTGCCTTAGCCAGTAATTGAAATCCTAGATGTGATAGATGAATACCATCTCTAGTGAATCACTGAGGTGTATTGACCATATCATCCCAGACTGACAGGTACTGGATCCCCCTGGAATGACATCAATAGCTAAGCAAATTGTTGAAGTTGATCATTTTTTGTTTATATTGTGGCATCATCTTAGGTGTAGGCAGAATGCTGCTTAAGGCTAAGCACATACCTGCCTGGAACACATAATCCGAGAGCTCAGTCATGTCTCTCTTCATATAATCCAGTGAGGTACATCTCAAGCCATTCACAGCAATGTGGACTAAGATGGAGTCATAACAGTGCCTCTTGTGGAGAGACTTGAGTGCATGTGTGATGTTGTGGATCCTGGCACCTGACAGACAGCTAACCATGACCTTTTCCTTATCCATCCTGGTGAATGAGACATCTGGGTGTCTCACAATGGAGTTTCTATGACTAAAATATGGGATTTTGTGTTTTGCCTTCGGGGCTTATTTGGTGAGACACTGGTGCATGTGCTCTTGTGTGTACTGTGGTCAGTTGAGAATGTATCATGTGAAGCATGCTTGTGTTTGGAAGATCTCTGATCCTTAGGTAGGTTTTTGGTGAGGCCCTCCACATATATAGGATTATGTGTTGTTTGTGTGATTGGTGCTGGAGGTGCGGTGTGTAAGCTGATAAGCTGCTTTGTTCTCACATATTGAATTTGTGTGCATTAGGAGAAGTGAGTTGTCAATGTACATGTGGCAATTGCTAAATTGCCTCAGGATGCCTAGGTCAACCAGGTTGGTTGGAAAAAAGGGTGAGAAGTTGTCCTTCTATAGCACTAGGTGTAATGGTGTGGGCAATAACAGGGAAGGACTGGAATGACCAGGTAGGGGTACTGTAAAATGACTAAACAGTGAAAGCTAGTGAGTAGGACTGGTGGTGGTACCTCAGAAACTCAGCTGATCATTACATCTGGCAATGAAGCACAACCACAAGAAACCACCATTGGAGCACATACAGTTGACAAAGGGAAAATGATCTGTCTAGAAGATTTGCGTCTATAACCACCAATGGTATATGCCACTGAGTGGTAGTTTGTGATGGGGTGCTGCATGCAAAAAGTGCCAAACTGCACAAATGCAGGACTTATAGCAACTACAAGAAACCTTTTTTAAGCAAAATAACCCATAGAAAGCTCAACACTGAGCTCAGGTACCACAACCTTGAATTAAATGGGTCCATGACTGCACTGTTCTGCTACAAGGGTGCAAGGGGGGCCCTCCCCAACAAAAGATAGCTTGGATTTAGTGCTCATGTACTACAGACAGACAAAAATCCAGCAAGACTGAATCTGGACTGTGCTACAGCTATAAAAGTGGGGAAAACGGCAAAAGCAATTAAAAAATACAGTAATGCAATGCAAATGCAGTTAAAAGTGCAAATTCAGAGCAAAACGTATAACTGTTGGAAGCAGGAAATGTCTCAAATTGTTCTGTAGATCACAGTAGAGCAGTGGTTGGTTGCCAAACTTCGTGTAGCTTGGTTTAAACAAGTGCCAACTCTGAGCAAACTTGGGGTTTAAATAGTAGCTATGAGAATCCTTTTTTAAGCAAAACAACTAATTAGAAAGCTTGACACTGAGCCCAACAACCTTGAATCAGATGGGTCGTTGACTGCACTCTTCTGCCACAAGGGTGCAGGGGGGGGGGGCAATCCAACAAAAGACAGCTTGGATTTATTGCTCAGGTACTACAAACAGGCCTAGATCCAGCAAGCCTGAATCTAGACTATGCTATAGCTATTCAAATGTGGAAAACAGCAAAACCAATTAAAAAAATAGTAACACAATGCAAATGCAGTTAAAACTGCAAAATCAGAGCAAACAGGTGCTACACTGCTGCTTGTTGGAAGCAGTAGATGTCTGGGACTGTTCTGTAGATCACAGTAGAGCAGTGGCTGGTCAACACACTCCATGTAGCTTGGTTTAAACAAGCCACCGTACATAAAAAGTTAGAACAGATGCCCTGCTATACTGTCTTACACCTGGTACTTCAAATCTTGCCTGTTCTTTACATGGTGTTAATATATCCATATGAGTCTTGGTTTGTAGTCTTGCCACATAAAGCTCTTGACCCATTTTATAACCTTTTTATATCTTTTTCTTCCATCTATTTCAAGAAGGTTTGGCCTGCAAAAAGGATATGTGATAGAACATGCCATTGGATAACTTGCCAACACTGATTAAAATCCAAATTTAAATCTTTCTGTTTTTACAAGTTTTTTATTTGTATCAAGATACTACATAGAGACCAATCTAATGTTTTTCCAAGCCAAATCTTATCATATCTCCATACTTCAGGGTACAACTGTTAGCTTATAAGTCCATTTCTGATATTTATTTTTAATGTTTGTAAATTTCTCACACTGATTTTATAACATGACTCCTTACCAAATTCCTGTAATATCTGGAATAATCTGGGTGGATCTCTATTCGGACTTGATAGTGTTATTAGTACATCATCTGCAAACACAGCAAGCTCATAGGTAACCCTATATGTCTGAGTTTCTGATCATAGCTGCTAATGGTTCAAAATATAATGCAAATAACAGCAGTGAGAGAGGACAACCCTGCCTCAAACCTCTCATTAGGCCAAATCTTTCTTAAAGGTTTGCCCTTACTTTAACTCTCACTTAGAGTCTTGATACATTGCGATTAGGAGGGAGGTTAACTCTATCAAGCACCTTTTCATCATCCAGACATAGTAAAACTACTGGTTTCTCCTTATAGTTAGCATCTTATATTATCATTAAAGCGAGGATTAGGTTGTCAACAGCCCTTCTGTTTGCTATGAAGCCTGTTTGCTCTAGGACTATTAATTTAACCATAGCTTTTGTTACCCTTTCAGGTAGTAGTGAAATGAACAATTTATAATCACAGTTTAGTACTGATATCAATCAGTAGGAGTCAGGAACTCTTGGATCATTTCTTTCTTTATCGATTGGTGAAATAATTGTCATCTTCCATTAGGCAGATATTCTCCCCTCCCTTAAAACTGTATTAAACATGCCTTTCCATATACGTATTATTCTCTTTCCTACTAATTTCCATTAACTCTGTAAGAGGCCCATTTGCTCCAGGGGATTTCCTTGATAACTGATTTTTTTTGAGTCTCTATTATTTCTAGTTCAGTTATTTACTTTACTCATTCTTTTGCCTCATTTTCCATTTTCTATAACAATAGGTTATCAAGTTTTGATGGACTGCTAATACTTGGAAAAGTTTATGTATCATTTTCTCAATTAAAAAATTTTCACAAAGCAGGCACTTAGTCACATAAACTACTGCCACATAACTATAATAAAAATGTCTATTTACATTAAATGCTCTACCAATGTATTTAAAACTTAACATAGTCCAGCTGTAACAAAACCTATATGCCCTGCAACTAATGCAGGGATATACACATGCGGTCTGTTAGATCTATCTGTCCAGAGCTGTTCCATAATTTGTGTTCTAAGAATAATTTTGAAGTGTTTCTCTATTTGTAGACAAAACAAGAAGTCAGTCCCTCACCAGTAACCATTTGAAATATCTAGACCCACTAGAGAGGATGCAAAAACACAGAGAGTGAATGGCCGAAAAAGCCAGCTTACATATACTATGAGATGACCATTTTCTGAAATATTCCCTTTTCTCCGAGGCATGCCAATCTCGTAATTGGGATATATAAGTTTAACAGTGCAGGGAAGCTTCCCCTTCCCGAAAAAATGAAGTTTGTATGTTATACATGTCTGTTTTATAAAACAAAATATGAATATGTGTCAGTTCAAACTGCACTTGAATAGGAGCCAATATAGTGAAAAATTGCATCTAATCCTGAATCACTGAAAAATCTAAAATTAGTGTTTTTCCAGGAGGCTAGCTTCACCCCCCAGCACCCCATACCCCTGTAACTCATGTATACAAACTCTGGGAACACACAACAGTGGAGGCAAGAGAAAACTGTTCTATGTGCACTGCTCTACAATCACAAGAAAACACTTTGTCACCACTCAGTGTAGCATTGCTAGAATACAGCCTTTGTAGCACACCAGAAGCCCAAAACAGAACAACCCTAAACTACTAATACCCCATAGCAGAACAGCGCAACAAATTTATTATGCCCTGAACTGTTATAGGAAAATAACACAAGTTACAATAGTCAATGAAATTAAAACTCCACCAAAGTACTTGAATGTAACTGAACATCCAAGCACCGGCAGTCAGAAAATTGAGGTAAATACACACATACACACACACACACAATATATATATATATATATATATATATATATATATATATATATATGTGTGTATATACATATATATATATATATATATATATATATATATAAAATAAAAATGTAAATGTTCGTTTGTTGAAAATCTTAAATCTCCGAAAGTTCTTCACCGATTGCTTTGAAATTTTCACACAATGTTGCATTCGAATACGTGCGTGTTTTTATATACCTACTATTATATAGATATCACACGTTGCATTCGAAAACGTGCCTGTTTTTATATACCTACTATTATATAGATGTCACACCTGTGACAGGTAAAAACATGCTTTTTTTAAAAAACAGTGCCATCTGTTGGACGTAAAAGCAACACACGTTATACTAAATATTTTACGATTCCATTTCAATGTTTCCGATTTACAATCCATTTGTGATTTAAGATCAAATAATGCAAACTGTCAATAACGGGTTTGGAGAAATCGTCTTCTTAGATGCGCCAGGAGGAACTGGTAAAATGTTTCTAATTAGATTGATTCTGGCAGCAATTTGATCCCAAAATGGCATAGCCTTAGCTCTTGCGTCATCCGGAATAGCTGCGACATTGCTACCAGGTGGAAAAACTGCTCATTCTGCTTTGAAATTGCCATTGAACATGCAATTCATTGAAACTCCCACATGCAACATTTCCAAAGCATCCGGCATGAGAAAAGTATTGCAGAAATGCAAACTTATTGTTTGGGAAGAATGCACAGTGGCGCACAAAAAATCGCTCGAGGCTCTTGATCGATCATTGCAAGATTTGAGTGGAAACATTAGACCATTTGGGAATGCATTAATATTGCTTGCAGAAGATTTCAGGCAAACATTACCTGTAATTTCTCGATCGACACCAGCGGACGAAATAAATGCTTGCCTGAAATACTCTACCTTATGGCGACACGTAAAGACGTTAAAATTTACTAAAAATATGCGTGTCCAGCTGCAAAATGATCGATCAGCTGAGATATTCTCACATCAATTGCTGGAAATTGGGAACGGAAAGGTGCCAGTTGATTTGACCTCAGGACGAATTTCATTGCCTCATAACTTCTGCAATTTAGGGACGTCAAAAGAAGAATTGGTTGAAAAAGTATGTCCCAATATTCAACCAATTATAAGAATCACGATTGGCTGACTGAAGGAGCTATTCTTGCGGTCAAGAACAAAGAATGTCTACGAACTTCATATTATTCAGTCTAACATTCAAAGCGAGGCAGTCACATACAAGTCCGTCGACACTGTTGTGGAAGCAGATGAAGCGGTTAATTATCCATCAGAATTTTTGAATTCACTCAATCTGCAAGGGATGCCACCGCACATACTGCAACTGAAAATTGGCGTGCCAATTATCATGCTGCGAAATATCAACCAGCCAAAGCTTTGCAATGGCATGTGGCTTGCAGTAAAAAAATGAATGAGCAATGTCGTAGAAGCAGCAATCTTGACAGGACCTTTCAAAGGTGAAGATGTCCTCATTCCTCGCATTCCTATGATCCCAATGGATATGCCATTTCAATTTAAGAGATTGCAATTTCCAATTCGATTGGTGTTTGCAATCACCATCAACAAAGCTCAGGGCCAATCTTTAGAATTGTGCAGTTTAGATCTACACACGGATTTCTTCTAACATGGACAATTATATGTTGCGTGTTCTAGAGTCGGCAAACCAGACAATCTCTATATCTGCACAGACAATGGAACAACAAAAAATATTGTATACCCACAAGCATTGTGAAATTAAACATATTAAAGACGTGCACTTTCTCTTTTCTTTCTTTTCCTTTTAACCAGACTGAGCCACAGCAACGCATATTAGGGTGCAGCTAGTATATATATATATATATATATATATATATATATATATATATATATATACGGACACACACACACACACACTATATTATACATACACACTATAGATACAGTGGATATAAAAAGTGTACACACCTCTGTTAAAATGCCAGTTTTTTGTGATATAAAAATGAGACCACAATAAATAATTTCAAAACTTTTCCCACCTTTAATGTGACCTATATCCTGTACAATTCAATTGAAAAACAAATAAATCTGTTAGGGGAAAATATAAAAAACTTACAATAAGCTGGTTGCATAAGTGGCACACCCTTAAACTAATACTTTGCTGAAGCACCTTTTGCTTTAATTACAGCATTTGGTCTTCTTGGGTACACACCTGCCATCAAGTAAAGAGACTCTGATTAACCCCAGATAAAGTCCAGCTGTCCTAATGGGATTTTCCTGACATTTACTCAGGTGCCTGCTACAGCAAATGCCATGGTTCACAGAGAGCTTACAAAGCATCAAGGGGATCTCATTGTTGGAAGATATCAGTCAGGAGAAGGGTACAAAAAAATTTCCACAGCATTGGATATACCATGGAACACAGTGAAGACAGTCATCAAAAAGTGGAGAAAATATGGGACAATAGTGACATTGCAAAGAACTGGACATCCCTCCAAAACTGATGAAAAGACAAGACAAAAACTGGTCAGGGAAGCTGCCAAGAGACTTACAGCAACACTGAAGGAGCTGCAGGAATTTCTGGCAAGTATTGGTACGTGTACTACATGTGACAACACTCTCCCGTATTCTCCATATGTCTGGCCTCTGGGGTAGGGTTGCAAGATGGAAGCGATTTCTTACACAGAAAAACATCCAGGCCTGGCTGAAATTTGCGAAACATTACATCAAGTCTCCCAAAAGCATGTGGGAAAATGTGTTATGGTCTGATGAGACCAAGGCTGAACTTTTTGGCCACAATTCCAAAAGGTACATCTGGCACAAAAACAATACTTTGCATCACCAAAAGAACACCACCCCCACTGTGAAGCATGGTGGTGGCAGCATCATGCTTTCAGGGTGCATTTCTTCAGCTGGAACTTGGACTTTAGTCAAGGTGGACGGAATTATGAACAGTTCCAATTACCAGTCACTTTTGGCCTAAAACCTTCAGACATCTGCTAGAAATCTGAAGATGAAGAGGAACCACAGCTGGCACCCCATTCCCTTGGCTCCTCAGAACTTCTACATTTGATCTGTAGCTAATAGCTTGCATTCAGAAATTCCTTTTGAGAAAAGAATGAGGGAAATGCATTTCCTGATCATGCCACCTTAGACTTTGTGCCCAGGATAGCCTCCCCCTTCTCCTCACCCCTGCTATATTTCTGGCAGGTTTATATTAAAGGTGTGTGCGTGTGTGAGTGTCTGTTTGCAGTTTGAGCTTTGACTAAATGCTAGGCGGGGATAGGTTTAGTGTGTGTGCAAGTGCTGGCAGGTTAGAGTGAGAGTAAGGGTTAGGTAAGGGGACAGTTTTAGTGTATTTTTTGTGTGGGGATGTGTTTCAGTTTTTATTGGTATGTAGTGAGTGTCCTAACTGAATTGTGTAGTGGTATTGTTATAGAAAGGGATTTTCTAAGGTGAGAAGTATGCTTAGGATTAGAGTCACAGTTAAGGTTAGCAGTTAAGCACTCACTAATAAGATGGTGCGGAGGTCATGCATACATACAAATGTGTACATATATGTATATGTACATGTGTGTGTGTTTATATATATATATATATATATATATATATATATATATATATATATATATATATATATATATATATATATATCCCCTTCAAAACATCAAATCTCTACACTATCAAATCCAAATTCAATGAGACAACTTCAAAGAATTTT
This sequence comes from Protopterus annectens, assembly GCF_019279795.1. Taxonomy (NCBI): domain Eukaryota; kingdom Metazoa; phylum Chordata; order Ceratodontiformes; family Protopteridae; genus Protopterus; species Protopterus annectens. The sequence goes on from NC_056743.1 coordinate 691,947,168, forward strand.
CATTATATCGAACTCCCGGAACAACAAAAACCAACCCTGGGAAAATAACCACTCGACCACCAGGACAAAACAATGAACAGCAAAACAAGAAAACCCTCCAACTTGGGGGGGGGGGGTGGCTTCACCCAACCCCCCACTCCCGCCCAACTAAATATACCAACTTCGAGATCGCACTACACTGTAGAAAGGGCAAGGTTCACCATGGTGGCTGAATGGCTTTTTTCCCGGGGTTAGTGTTCATTGTTCTGGAAGTTCAATATCATGAAGGTGCTGCAAAGTCATCTCGATGAATTCGGATTCGACATTGTGGAGATTCAATGTTTTGAAAGGGATCCATAAATATATATATATATATATATATATATATATATATAGATCCCATTTGATCCAGTGAATTTACGTTTCATCGAAATGTAAATTTGCTACCTCACTTTCGTGAAAGTGCATTTTTTCGAAAATGCATTTTTGTGTAAAAAGAAAAATAAAATTAACAAAAATAGAAAAGAAATAAAAACATGCAGTTTGCATGTAACATTAGTTGAACATCAACGTTTAGTGTTGATGTACAACTAAGCAAACTATTGCTGAGATCGTGGTACAGTGGGGATAAGGGAATATTCCCTTTTCCCCACTGTAGTGCAATCTCGGAGTGAGAATATTAAAGTAGGGAGGCCTCAGCCCACCGCATGGGGGTGCAGGGGGCTTGCCCCCCTGTATAATAGTGTTTAGTGTGTTTTTTTTTTCATTTAGGTTTTATTTTTCTTTTTAAACGAAAGTGCATTTTTGAAAAAATGCACTTTTGCGAAAGTGAGGTCGTGAATTTATGTTTCGATGAAACAAATTTGCTGGATCAAAGTAGATCCATATATAAACATGCACTGATATATAGTTAGATAGATAAATATTCACTCTAGTGAATAATTTACAAACAATAGTAACAAAGTACTGGGGAATTCTTTTTCTCTCTTGCCTCTTACTTTAATATGTACTTGCTCCACAAGATTTTCTAGAAAAATGTTAACATTGTGGGGTTCAGCCCTAGTCAGGCACAACCCTCTTCAGCATGTAGACAACATTGTATAATTTTTGTATAGCACCATTAGCAAAGTAGCAGTCCCTGGTATTCAGAAACATGCCCAGCGCCGTTGTGCTGAAGCTCCAGTAGTAACTTGAAAAAAAGTTATACAAATCCATTGAAATGTACCTCTGATGTAACAACCTGAAAAGACAATCACCTAACTCAGCATGCCTCTTATTAATCAGAATAACAGAACCTGCTTATAAGCATCTTAAGACGACAACACAGTTTGAATACAAGAAGTACAAAGATCTTTATCTGTAAGGATAAAGTCACTGCCTTCATCAGCTCTCATTCTTCTTAAATTTCCTACATTTATCAAACACAACAAGTTCAAATGTAAAACAACTGAAAACGAATTGCAGAATTTCTTGACCCAAACAGCACCTAATTAGAAAACCCATTCATGGAAATGGCAGACCCGGCAGAAAGAGAGATTTCTAACACTGCAGCAGTGACTGATGCTTAGAAAGCAGTTGTGTGAGCACAGGCATACATGCTACGCAGTGACATGAAGAGAAAGCTTGCAAGGCATACCAAGGTTTAAATCTGTCTTATGGACACACAGGAAAGTAAGAAATGATGGTACAGCAAGCAGAGAAACATACAAAAGGAAGCACAGAAAATAAGAAAGTAATTGGGAGGGGGTAATTTTTTTTTTTTTTTTTTTGAAGGGACAGTGTCCAATTTTTTTTTTTTTGAAAAGGAATGCTGGAAGAAGATGTAAGGATAAGACAATGGATAGGAAAGGGGAGGGGTTTAAAAGCAGGGGTACACAAACAAAGATAAAGCAAAGACAAATACTGACAGTGGAGGTAGTAACACACCTGGGGTGGGGTCAGTGGAGGCTGGGAAGACTGGACAACAAACGGGAGATAGATGACGCACAAGGAAGGGAGCACCAAGATGGACATAGGGAAAATTCTGAAGAAGCCCATCTATAAGTCAGACAAAAGTGCTTAATTAACAGCCTTGTTATTTTTGTGTTCATGTGCTTCTTTGGGTTTAGTAAACACTACTGTTATATATTTGACATATCAACTATCACATCATTATGAAGACATGCATTACTCAGGCAGCAAATATGATACTATGACATGTCACATACTAGTGTTTACTTGCATTACAAAGTACAGTTGTGTACACCTACCATAAATGTAGATGTTCGAGTGTCTTCACTGTTGCAGTCATGACTGTAGGGTTCTCCCCTGCCGGCAGGCAGCCCCAGGTCGGCCAGAATCCCAAAGTCTGGGTCTGGCGTCGGTTGTTCAACCATGCTCTCTGATGTCAGAGTGTCAGGAGTACAAAGCTGACAGCCGACGCCATTTTCTCCAGTTTTTCTTGCCCCAGATGTCAGGAGTCCCAAAATGAAAAAGGTCCCATAACCTTTGCAAATACATCTCAGAAGAATGGTGAAGGAAAAAAAAAAAAGGAAATACACAAAAGTAAAAAAATAAGAGGGGACAGGAGGGAGGGAAACCCAGACTAAAACAGTGAAGACACTCGAACATCTACATTTATGGTAGGTGTACACAACTGTACTATGTTCATCGTGTTTCACTGTTGCAGTCATGACTGTAGGGTAGAATCCCAAAGCTGAAAGAAAGGGAGATGGTCATAAAGAGGAAGGGGCGGCTAAAAGGCCCTGCAAGACTGCCCTAGACTTAGGGTAAAGAGGTAGATTATAGTGCTTAGAAAATGTATGCACTGAACTCCAAGTTGCAGCTTCCAAAATATCCTTGGTAGGAACTCCCCTGAGGAAGGCCGCAGAAGTGGCCGCAGCTCTGGTGGAATGAGTCCGAATACTCCCTGGGATTTGCTTTCCATGGTGAGAATAACAAAATCTGATTCCATGAGCAATCCATTTAGAAATGGTCTGTTTTTAAATGGCTTTACCTTGGGAACTGGAAGCATAAGAAACAAACAATTGCTCTGAATTTCTGAAGTCCTTAGTTCTGTTCAGATAAAAACGTGGCTGTCTGTGTACGTCCAAGGAATGTAAGATCCTTTCCCCTTTATTTTGAGGAGAGGGAAAAAAGGTTGGCAAGTGTATAGTCTGATTTAAATCCACTTTGGAAACCACCTTAGGCATAAAGGTAGGATTAGTCCTCAAAGATACCCTGTCTTGATGAAAAATAATATAAGGTTCCACAGCCATTAGAGCTTGTAACTCTGAAACCCTCCTGGCAGAGGTTAGGGCTAACAGGATGGCTGTCTTCCAAGATAAAAACCTACTCAGCACAGATCCTCGTGGTGGCCAGCAGAGTAATCCAAGCTTCAGAGAGCTAAAAAAGCGACTTTACCTGATTTAAGTATAATTTTTGTGGCTTTCCACTTCTATTTATCTAGCAACTGTATTTCGCCTGCTTGCTGATACATTGTTACTGTTTTCTGCATTTATTCTGTTTTTGCACTTGTTTCTCAATTTGTTACTTTTAAAATCTGTAACTGTTGCAAATTGTTTGTGTAGGCTGTGATAGCCGATTTATAGCATTTATAAGTGTTTACTGTATCTGTTTCTGCTTGTTTTCTGAAAAAAAAAAAAACAAAAAATATCTCTTGTTATCGCGCCTTACTAAGCTAGAATAGTCCAGTTTCAGAGCTTGCTGATCCCTGGGCTTTGTTTGCAGTTCCTGTTACTGAATCTTTACCTTATTTGGAACAGAGGAGGTTCCCTTGCTTACCAGTGGGAGTGGGAAGCATTGAGCTGCCTGTTGGTCCAGTTTTGTGAGGTTTCAGCCAGTAACTTGTAGTTTATTGGTCGTTTTGGGCCAGTTCCTAGCTTCTTTCAGCCCCCTGATATAAAAGACGCTAAACGCGCGTTTTTTGGCTTGTACCTACTCAGCACAGATCCTCGTGGTGGCCAGCAGAGTAATCCAAGCTTCAGAGAGCTAAAAAGCGACTTTACCTGATTTAAGTATAATTTTTGTGGCTTTCCACTCCTATTTATCTAGCAACTGTATTTCGCCTGCTTGCTGATACATTGTTACTGTTTTTCTGCATTTATTCTGTTTTTGCACTTGTTTCTCAATTTGTTACTTTTAAAATCTGTAACTGTTGCAAATTGTTTGTGTAGGCTGTGATAGCCGATTTATAGCATTTATAAGTGTTTACTGTATCTGTTTCTGCTTGTTTTCTGAAAAAAAAAAACCAAAAATATCTCTTCTCACCGCCTTACTAAGCTAGAATAGTCCAGTTTCAGAGCTTGCTGATCCCTGGGCTTTGTTTGCAGTTCCTGTTACTGAATCTTTACCTTATTTGGAACAGAGGAGGTTCCCTTGCTTACCAGTGTGAGTGGGAAGCATTGAGCTGCCTGTTGGTCCAGTTTTGTGAGGTTTCAGCCAGTAACTTGTAGTTTATTGGTCGTTTTGGGCCAGTTCCTAGCTTCTTTCAGCCCCCTGATATAAAACACGCTAAACGCTGCGTTTTTGGCTTGTACCTACTCAGCACAGATCCTCGTGGTGGCCAGCAGAGTAATCCAAGCATCAGAGAGCTAAAAAAGCGACTTTACCTGATTTAAGTATAATTTTGTGGCTTTCCACTTCTATTTATCTAGCAACTGTATTTTGTTTGCTTGCTGATACATTGTTACTGTTTTTCTGCATTTATTCTGTTTTTGCACTTGTTTCTCAATTTGTTACTTTTAAAATCTGTAACTGTTGCAAATTGTTTGTGTAGGCCGTGATAGCGAATTTATAGCATTTATAAGTGTTTACTGTATCTGTTTCTGCTTGTTTTCTGAAAAAAAAAAAAAAAAAAATATCTCTTGTTTAACCTGCTTACTAAGCTAGAATAGTCCAGTTTCAGAGCTTGCTGCTGTGTTGGCTTTGTTTGCAGTTCCTGTTACTGAATCTTTACCTAATTTGGAACAGAGGAGGTTCCCTTGCTTACCAGTGGGAGTGGGAAGCATTGAGCTGCCTGTTGGTCCAGTTTTGTGAGGTTTCAGCCAGTAACTTGTAGTTTATTGGTCGTTTTGGGCCAGTTCCTAGCTTCTTTCAGCCCCTGATATAAAAAGCTAAGCAGCGTTTTTGGCTTGTACCTACTCAGCACAGATCCTCGTGGTGGCCAGCAGAGTAATCCAAGCTTCAGAGAGCTAAAAAGCGACTTTACCTGATTTAAGTATAATTTTGTGGCTTTCCACTTCTATTTATCTAGCAACTGTATTTCGCCTGCTTGCTGATACATTGTTACTGTTTTTTCTGCATTTATTCTGTTTTGCACTTGTTTCTCAATTTGTTACTTTTAAAATCTGTAACTGTTGCAAATTGTTTGTGTAGGCTGTGATAGCCGATTTATAGCATTTATAAGTGTTTACTGTATCTGTTTCTGCTTGTTTTCTGAAAAAAAAAAAACAAAAATATCTCTTGTTTTCCCGCCTTACTAAGCTAGAATAGTCCAGTTTCAGAGCTTGCTGATCCCTGGGCTTTGTTTGCAGTTCCTGTTACTGAATCTTTACCTTATTTGGAACAGAGGAGGTTCCCTTGCTTACCAGTGGGAGTGGGAAGCATTGAGCTGCCTGTTGGTCCAGTTTTGTGAGGTTTCAGCCAGTAACTTGTAGTTTATTGGTCGTTTGGGCCAGTTCTAGCTTCTTTCAGCCCCTGATATAAAAAGCTAAAGCGTTTTGGCTTGTACCTACTCAGCACAGAACCTCGTGGTGGCCAGCAGAGTAATCCAAGCTTCAGAAAGCTAAAAAAGCGACTTTACCTGATTTAAGTATAATTTTGTGGCTTTCCACTTCTATTTATCTAGCAACTGTATTTCGCCTGCTTGCTGATACATTGTTACTGTTTTTCTGCATTTATTCTGTTTTTGCACTTGTTTCTCAATTTGTTACTTTTAAAATCTGTAACTGTTGCAAATTGTTTGTGTAGGCTGTGATAGCCGATTTATAGCATTTATAAGTGTTTACTGTATCTGTTTCTGCTTGTTTTCTGAAAAAAAAAAAAAAATATCTCTTGTTTTCCCGCGTTACTAAGCTAGAATAGTCCAGTTTCAGAGCTTGCTGATCCCTGGGCTTTGTTTGCAGTTCCTGTTACTGAATCTTTACCTTATTTGGAACAGAGGAGGTTCCCTTGCTTACCAGTGGGAGTGGGAAGCATTGAGCTGCCTGTTGGTCCAGTTTTGTGAGGTTTCAGCCAGTAACTTGTAGTTTATTGGTCGTTTTGGGCCAGTTCCTAGCTTCTTTCAGCCCCCTGATATAAAAAACGCTAAAAGCGCGTTTTTTGGCTTGTACCTACTCAGCACAGATCCTCGTGGTGGCCAGCAGAGTAATCCAAGCTTCAGAGAGCTAAAAAAGCGACTTTACCTGATTTAAGTATAATTTTTGTGGCTTTCCACTTCTATTTATCTAGCAACTGTATTTCGCCTGCTTGCTGATACATTGTTACTGTTTTCTGCATTTATTCTGTTTTTGCACTTGTTTCTCAATTTGTTATTTTTAAAATCTGTAACTGTTGCAAATTGTTTGTGTAGGCTGTGATAGCCGATTTATAGCATTTATAAGTGTTTACTGTATCTGTTTCTGCTTGTTTTCTGAAAAAAAAAAAAAAAAAAAAATATCTCTTGTTTTCCGCCTTACTAAGCTAGAATAGTCCAGTTTCAGAGCTTGCTGATCCCTGGGCTTTGTTTGCAGTTCCTGTTACTGAATCTTTACCTTATTTGGAACAGAGGAGGTTCCCTTGCTTACCAGTGGGAGTGGGAAGCATTGAGCTGCCTGTTGGTCCAGTTTTGTGAGGTTTCAGCCAGTAACTTGTAGTTTATTGGTCGTTTTGGGCCAGTTCCTAGCTTCTTTCAGCCCCCTGATATAAAAACACTAAGCAGCGTTTCTTGTGATTTAGCCTTGATTGTGAGTTCTTGTGAGCTGCTACTGTTGCACACTAGGGCAGCGCGGTTAAGCAGATTTAAACTATTAGGGCTACCTAAATTACACTCTTCAAATTTTCCCTTAAAACTACCTTCCTCGAACTATACTACTGATCTAATCAGCGTATCCTATAACTAAAAGATCATCTCTACTTGACTCCAAGTAGACTATTCTCTATCTGTTAAACCTAGCACTTGCTCCTACAGTACTTATTACCTTGATACAGCACTCTTGTCATAGATAGTACCCCAAAAGGCAACCCCCATTTCTCGGTCACCCACATCCCGGAATCTTTTTAAAGTTTTTGTCTATCCTTCTAGCATGTCGAGGATCAGTTGCTAGTGTCCTCTCCTGCTCAGCTGGTGAACCTGGGAATATTGAGGCAATGTTACAATTGCCTCATGTACACAGACAACCCTCTCCTCCTCCCACAAAACACAAATACATGCGAGAGATGCAACTATAAGGCCAAACTGGAGGCTGAGCTCTCTCAACATAGGACTGGCAAGACCAGTCAGGAGGAGAAGGTTACCACACACACTATAGACCCAGTCTCACATAGTACCAGTACAACCTCAAATCATACACATAAACACACAAAGACATACTCGGAGGCTCTGATCAAAAATCTACCAAAACAGCAGAGGCCACCAAAGCAGACACCCAAACAACCACCACCTCAGAACACAACACCTGCAACACATGGACCTCACAGTCAGAGTGTCAAACAGTCACAGCCCTTAAGGCCAAACACAATGCCAGACACACTAGTCATTGGTGACTCCATAGTCAGACACACTGACGTCCCGCTCACCAGACTGAGTAAGGAGAGGGTCACAGTAAGCTGTCTGTCGGGCGCTAGAATCCGCCACATAACGCAAGCACTCAGGTCTCTCAACAGCAGGTACAAATATGACTCAGTCATTGTCCACGCTGGTGTAAGTGACCTGAGTTGTACCTCCTTGGACTACATGAAAGAGACATTGAGGAGCTCTCTGATTATGTAGCCCAGGCAGGTATGACCCTGACCTTGAGCAGTATCCTACCTTCACCAAGAATGATGCCACAATACAGAGATAAGATGATCAGCTTTAACAATTGGCTTAAACACTGGTGTCATTCAAAGGGGATCCAGTATCTGTCTGCCTGGGATGACATGCTGGACAAGCCACGCTGCTTCAAGGGGCGGCTTGCACCTGTCACCCTGGGATTCGGATATTGGCAAAGGCTCTTGCCACCCCATAGTGCCTTTTTAGGCAAGGCTCAAATTCTAAACCTACCACCCTAGAACACAAAAAGGAAAAAACTAAGGGTAATGCTGCTCAATGCCAGAAGTCTAAATCTCAAAATGCACGCACTCGAGGCCCTTCTCAGTATGGAGAACATCGATGTCTGTGCTGTGACAGAAACCTGGTTCAAGGCTCCTGAGAGCACCCCAGCTATCAGGTTTTACCTCACACCATGCGTGCCGGCCCCAAAATCCGGACAATACCAAGAAAGGAGGAGGGTACCCATATTCATCAAGGACACCCACACCTCAAGACTGGTGGCAACGCATGATGCATCGGAGACCATCCAGGTGCAATTAACCGTAGGCAAGACTGCTCTGCAAATTGTAGCATGTTACAGGCCACCCTCACAAACTCAGGAACCTCACATGGCCTTCCTGAAAACACTAGAGGGATAAATGTATCACCAAACACCATCATACTAGGTGACTTCAATTACCCTAATATAGACTGGGAACACTACTCAAGCCCAAACACCCTAGCCCAAAAGTTCCTGGAATTCATAAACTCAAATGCCATGGAACAACTAGTCACCATCCCACAAGAGGAGATAACATACTTGATCTCATCATCACGAACATGGGAGCACAATGTTCAACACGGAGGTGTACCCCTCACTGGTGAGATCAGACCACAAACTAATCTCGCTGGAGGTCCTCATCCCACCCCACCTGAAATAAAAAGACCACAGTAAAGAACTTCTCAAAGCCGACTTCACACTTCTAAAGACTAGTGTGGTCTCCTTTAAGGCCCCAGACGGCGGAAATCAGTACTCAAGCCGCTGAATCACTTACAAATGCCTTCTACCAGCACCTGCAGGACTGCATGGATAAGGCAATCCCAAGCAAAACAAAGACTCTTTGTACCAAAGGCAAGCGTCCAGTCTGGTGGACCCCAGCCATAAACAAACTCTACAACAAAAGGAGGAAGCTACTACAAGATAGAGCAAAATCCTTAAAAGGTAAGACACCCTTGATCACTATAAGTAAAAAACTAAGAGCTCTCATAAAATCATCCAAAGCAAATTTCGAGAGAAAAATAGCTAAAGACTCAAAAGACAATCATAAGGTCTTCTTTAGCTATGTTAGAAACCTAGGAGGAAACTCCCAGATATGCTCAGAACTAGTTCAAAATGATGTGAAGATTACTGATCCTACAGACATTGCCAACATACTGGCTGACAGGTTCAGTGCAAACTTCTCCCCTCCCCAAAGGAGAGATATCTATACCAAGCGATTGCAGCCCCCAAACATCTCCAGCCCAAGTGAGAACTGCTCTCTCCAAAGCAAAAACACAGCATCCATGGGACCTGATGGTGTCCCCGGCTGTGTGCTCCACGAACTCAATGAAGAATTAAACCCACAGCTAGGACAGCTGTTTAATCAAAGTCTTACCTCTGGATACGTGCCCAGGGGGTGGCGCACTGCAACTGTGGTCCCACTTCACAAAGGCGGTGCCTCCACCGACCCTGGAAATTACCGGCCCATTAGCTTGACAAGCCTTATCTGCAAAGCCATGGAGAGGATCATAATGGACCTCATAAATAAAGACATAGGGAATTTGCAGACTTTGGATCCAACCCAGTTTGGCTTTGTCAAAGGCAGATCATGCCTTTTAAACTTGGTTGACTTTTGAAACAGTCACCAAAGCCATTGATGAGGAAAGGCAGTCCATACAGCCTACCTCGATCTGGCTAAGGCCTTGATACAATACCCCACTCGGGTATCATTGAAAAACTCATCAGCTTAAATGTTAACCCATACATCACAAGATGGGTTGCAAACTGGCTGGTGACAGAACCCACAGGGTCAGAGTTGCTGGCGCCATGTCAGACTCAAAGCCTGTCACAAGTGGTGTCCCACAGGGCTCAGTCCTGGGCCCACTCTTGTTTGGCATCTACTTTTCAGTACAAGCAAACACAGGAGGGTTATGGCTGACAAAGTTTGCAGATGACTGCAAACTGAAGCCATAGTAGAAAACACATCTGACACAGATATCCTTCAGAAGGGTCTCACAGAAGCGGATAACTGGTGCCAGAGCCACGGCCTAAAGTTAAATGCCAAAAATGCATAGTCATACCCTTCGGGAAAAACAAGGTTACCCCTAGCTACCAAATAGGTGGCAATCCACTGAGCACAGAAGAAGTTATCAGGGACCTGGGGACCCAGGTTGATAGTAGTCTGTCATTCGACACCCATGTAGCTAAAGTAGTCAGGAAGACCTTCTACATTGCCCACCTTATCATGAAGGGATTCTCATCTAGATCAAGGGAGGTCATAGTCTCCCTTTACTCATCACTCATCAGACCAATGATTGAGTACAATGCCCCATTCGAATGTATCTGACCCGACACTTGCAGCAGCTGGAGAGGCCACAAAGTTCCTCACCAAAAGGATAAAGGGTCTCAAAAATCTGTCCTATGCTGCCCGACTGAAAGAACTCCAGCTCTATTCAGTCGCTTACCGCTGCTCAGAGGTGACCTTTGCCTAACATACAAGGCCATGTCAAACCCAGATTTGATGAATATGCTTCACCTCAAAAATCTAGATCCATCAGAGCCACAAGGCGGGAGACTTAAACCTCGACACGGCTATTAATAGGACGTGCTGGAGGGATAGATTCATCACCCAAAGACTCCCTATGCTGTGGAACAAAATCCCGGTACATGTGAGGCAGAGCACCTCGCTGGCCTTGTTCAAGAGAAATCTTGACCAATGGATGGGAGATCGCAGATATACCCCAGGGATTACCTCAGTGTCACTGCTCGACAGAGGCACAGCAAAATAATGGGTATAGTTCCCCATACTATAGGGGTGGCGTAAGCCACAAAACGATGGGCTAGGCTTGTAAATGCCCTCGGGCAGATAGCCTAGTATGAACCTATGAACCTATGAACCTATGTCAGAAGAAGCAGCAGGCTCAAAAGGAGGCAAGGTTAGTTTTTCCAAAACATAGTTGAGATCCCAAGCAGGAATAGGAGGAGATCTAAGAGGTCTTAAGTTCTTAGCTCCTCTGAGAAACTGTCACATGAGCTGGTGGGAAAAGATGGGAGGGTCTGTATTATAATGAGCAGAAATAGCAGAAGCATGTATTTTAATGGAAGAGAAAGAGAGACCCTTATGTAAGAGATCTGTCAAGTAAAGTAAAATTAAAGTAATGTTGGGAAGAAGAGGATCAGAATCCTGAGCCTGCATCCAGGAACAAAATCTTTTCCATTTTCCTGCATAAGATTTTCTAGTGCTAGGACGTCTGGCTTCTAATATGACATCCATAACCTGCTTGGGCAGTAAAGAAGAAATTAAAGGCCCTGGATTAACCAGGCTGCCAGACTGAGAGTTTTGACATGAGAGTGTAGAACCTGACCTTGATGTTGAGACAGAAGGTTCGGAGACTGAGGTAAAACCCAAGGGGGCTCCGGGCATAGGTTTTTTAGAGTTGGATACCAAAACTGCCGAGGCCAATTTGGAGCCAGCAAGATGATTATCTTGGGCTTGTCCTGTTTTATCTTCAATAAAACCCGTGGAAGAAGAGGGAGAGGCGGAAAGGCATAACCCGAGAGGTTCCTCCAACTGAATGACAGGGCGTCCACTCTCCAAGCTTTTGGGTGGAAAATCCTGGTGCAAAAAGTCTGTAGCTGATGATTGAGATAGGATGCAAAGAGGTCTATGTGAGGACATCCCCAGACTGCTGTTATAATCTTGAATATTTTGGTGTCCAGCATCCACTCGTGTGGATCCGAAAGATGTCTGCTCAAACTGTCTGTCAGGAGGTTTTGTTTCCCAGGTAGAAACTGAGCCTGAAGGTCCAGATTGCAAGATAGAGCTGTGTCCCATAGATCCATGGCTAGTCTGCAAAGGGAGTAGGAATGAGATTCCCCTTGCTTGTTTATGTACCACATAACTGTGGTGTTGTCTGTCTGTATTAACAGTTGTCCTGATTGTAAGAGATTCCTGAAGGCCAATAGAGCTTTCTGAACGGCTAACATTTCCTTTAAATTGATATGCAGGTGCTTCTGATCCTTTGTCCAAAGTCCCTGCAAACAATTGCCCTGAAAATGGGCTCCCCAAGCATAATCCGAGGCGTCCATGGTTAGAATCTGAGAGGCAGGAGGCAGACGGAAGGGCTTCCCTTTGTTTAGAGCACATGCCCTGGACCACCAAAGAAATTCCTTTTGAAGGCAAGGAAGAACGAAGATCAGTATGTCTAAACTGTGGCAATGCTGAGACCATACACTTTTTAGGTACCACTGTATTTTCCTCATGTGTAGTCTTGCATATGGCACGAGAAGGATGCAGGAGGCCATGTAACCCAAAGCCTGCAGGAATTTCCTTGCAGATAGATGAGTTAAGGTTGCCAAAGTTCTGAATGTTGAAGCCAGCTGTAACTGTTTTTCAGATGTCAGAAATGCCATCTGGGTTGTGGTGTTTAGAAGAGCACCCAGAAAAGTTATCTGTTGCGATGGTGTCAAATTTGACTTTTTTATGTTTACAGAGAATCCCAGGAACTTGAGGAGGTTCTGCACAAATTCTAGATGCTGGAGTAAGACATCCTTGCTGTCTGCCTGAATGAGACAATCGTCCAGATAAGGGTAAATTTGAATTCCCTTTAGTCTACAGTAAGCAACTACTGAAGGCAGGCATTTGGTGAAGACCCTGGGCGCAGTAGATAATCCAAAGGGCAGCGCAGAGAATTGAAAGTGCCTCGATCCGGCTTTGAACCGGAGGTATTTTCTGTGATCCTGCCTGATGGGAATGTGTAAATATGCCTCCTTTAAATCCAAAGTTACCATCCATGCATTCTTGGACAGCATTGGAAGTAGCTGCTGTAGAGTAAGCATCTTGAATTTTGGAACTTCTAGAAAGGTGTTCAAGACCGACAGATCCAAAATGGGTCGCCATGAGTTTTGCTTCCTTGGGACAAGAAAGAGCCTTGAATAAAACCCTTTTCCCATCTCTGAAAGAGGAACCAGTTCTATGGCATTCATAGCCAAAAGTGCTTCCACCTGGTTTAAGGCCTCCGTCCATTGATGTTTTGGAAGGTCTGGCCACCCGCTTGGCCTTGGCAAGGTATGAAAATGGAATTTGTAACCTCTTAAAACCACATCTAAAACCCATTTGTCTTGGGTTATTTGAGTCCAATTTTGATAAAAAAGAGAGAGTTTTCCTCCGAGAGGGGCTTCCAGGGAAGAAGTTCCTGTAGCCCCACAGAGGGAGAGTCATTGAGTTTGTTTCCTTTGAGATTGTGACCTGTCTTCTCCTCCCCTAGGGGTGGAAGCAGTCCACTGTCTTGTGGAGAAGAAAGTCTTCGGACCGAAAAATATCAGTAAAATTCGTCAGGAGTCCGCCGACCGGCAAATGCGAACTGCGGCAAGAAAGACTGGAGAAGATGGCGTCGGCTGTCAGCTTTGTACTCCTGGCGCTCTGACGTCAGGGAGCATGGTTGAACAGCCGACGCCGGACCCAGACTTTGGGATTCTGGCCGACCTGGGGCTGCCTGCCGGCAGGGGAGAACCCTACAGTCATGACTGCAACAGTGAAACACGATGAACATCCTGGTATTATGCTATTAAGTGCAGGCATATGTATATTGTCAGAGCTCACACTACCTGGAGTGTTGGTGCAGGGATGTAGGAAGAGATATGGACAGTGTGCTCTAGTGAACAAAACACCATGGGATCTGTGTAAATTATTGTTTATGTGGACCCCCTACAAGCACACTAAAGAAAAGTGGTATCCAGCAAAATACATTAAAATGTTAATATATCGATGCAAATGTTAGTATGTCTGGGCAAAGCATTAACAACACCCACATCAGCAGTACTGAAGCATGTGAAAGGTGCCGATCAGGGAATAGCATCTAATAAGCAATATGGGCCCACAATCTTAAAAGGTAAAACTGCAACCCCCTTCCCAAACTGCAATATAGAACTACCCAGGATATCTGCCTATTCATGATAAACATGCCACTTTTAACACCCACCACAAACAGACATCATCCCCCCCAAAAAAATTTAACCCTTGTGTTACACACTATGTTCAGATGCTACAAGCAAGTTCACTTGGCAAAATACTGATCGAATTATCAATACTGGTGGACACACAGGCCCATGAAAATGTGTAAATGCTAATGAATAGTATGCATGTGTATTACGTCCCATTTCCTAGTGTGTGTGTGTGTGTGTGTGTGTGTGTGTGTGTGTGTGTGTGTGCGCGTGTCTGTGATGCACAGTGCCCACAACAGTAATGCTTTATATTACTGCCCTACCATATGTTAACTCCATAAGCTGTTACCCTGCAAATTGTTTTGACAACATTCACTGCATGATTCACTTCAGATTTGTATGCACTGTATATATATATATATATATATATATATATATATATATATATATATATATATATACACACATATAGATATAGATAGATATATAGATAGATAGATATATATATATATATAGAGAGAGAGAGAGAGAATGCGAGAGAGCAGTATTGCTAACATATGTACAGTTACTTCCACTTGCAATATGTAACAGGCAGTAATAAAACTAAACACTAACATATGTTTAGAGATGTACATTCTGGCAGTGTGCACACATAACTAGCAATTATATAATGAATAACAGCAAACTATGTATTCTCCTTTGGTAAAAGAAGCTCTTCTATAAAACAGCCATCCAAGCTACAAATAAAAGGGAAAAAGTCAGAAATTACATATCCAACATTATCATATATAAACCATTAGGCAATTTAAAGAACAGTCATCTGTTACAACTACATAAAGTATATCTCAGGGGCCCTTGCTTTGACTTCTTTTCCCCCTGACTAAGAAAGTCAAGGCACTCCAAAAGATTAACAGTGGAATATAGACATTATGAGTATATTTGGTAACATATTTCTTATACTAACCAGCCAAAACCATTTGTTGATAAGCATCCCTCTCTCTCTCTCTCTCATAAGTCACAGTAGACTCTTAGAGCAACCCTGAGGACAGCTATCACTATCCTCAGAGTTTACAAGACAACGCAGGAAATGGAAGTAGTTTACCAGATCTTTCTCCTGTGTCACGCATGCACACATTCTCAACTTTTAACAACTTAAATTCTCCAATCCCCCTACTGCATGTCTTTGGAATGTGGGAGAAAACTGCAGCATCCAGAGAAAACCCATGTGAACACAGGGAGGGCATGGAGATTCTGCAAAGAACACTTCCCAACCACGAACTAAACAATGGCTCATACCTAATTTTAAAAACTCCTGGCCCCTGCCAGTAATGTGAAAAGCTCTTCTACTTTAGGTATGGAATTCTGCTTCAAAGAAGCTACTTAGTGAATAATCTGTCATCTTCACAGAACCTAATACTTCAATTAACTTTGATTTATAATTTTTTTTTTTCATTTCAACAATTTGTTCGTTTCACCTTCTAATGTTCCGTAAATGGTATTTAGGAACTGAGTTACCTTTTAACAGCCTCTTGGCATTTGCTAAAACAGGAATTATTGATAAAGCCCAACTTAGTATCTATATTTGTTCTGCCTTGTGCACAATCTTACACTTAATAAGCCTTAGTTTCAGAATGTATGTGCTTTATTTTTCAGCATTTCAAATTATTTTTCATCCATTTTGACTGGATCTGTGACACAGAGTGATAAAGCTGTAACAATGACCTACATTACCCAAATGCAATTAGTTACTTGGCATTGGAAAAGTAGGGCTGGGGAAGGTTGGGAACAGTTGGTCCATTCTCCTACAAACATCCCTGGCCATGTACTCACGAACAATGTAGGCCAATGTTCCTCACCCAATGTAATATCTTCTCTCATCTGATCTGACCATAAGACAGTATTACTTGAAATAAAAACTAAATCCCAGGATCCAGCAAAGCCAAAAAACTTTAGGAATTATTCCAAGGCTAACCTCTCTCTACTAAGCAACACCTTGGCTAAATTCCAAGTATCTCCAAACCCAATAAACATCACAGAATACACTGAGCTATTTACAAAATCTCTGTACAGCCATATTGATAGCTGTATGCAGTGAGCTGTGCCCACTTATATTAAGAATAAGACAAACTCAAAAGACAAGCCACCCTGGTGGACACTCACTATCAATTGGTCATTCAACAAAAGACAAAAAAATCTTGGCCAAGCATAGGTGAAACAAAGCCATACATATTAAAAGCCTCTGACCAATCTAAACAGGCAGCTAAGAGGGTTAACTAATACTTCAAAGGCAACATTTGAAGAAAGAACAGATATGAAGAAAGAATAGCTTCTCACATAAATGACAACCACAAAGCTTTCTACAGCTATGTCCATAACCTCAGAGGAAATGCACAACAATGCACAGAACGTATTGTAAATGGCATTACCCGCACTGAACTGGAGGCCATTGCCAACCTCTTGGGTAACAAGTTCAGCTCAAATTTCTCCCCCCACTCTCCCCTGACAGTCCAAAGGAAATACTACATAACACAATCCCCCCAGCCATTATGACATAAAAGGTCATTAATGCACTTTCCAAGGCCAAAAACACTGCATTGATGGGCCCTGATAACATCACGGGATGTTTAATAAATAGCATGAAACATGACCTCTCTGGTCCACTTGAATCACTTTTCAACTGCAGCCTTCAGTCAGGTTTTGTGCTCAAGGAATGGAATATGGCTACAGTCATTCCCCCTGCACAAAGAAGGTCCAACCACTAATCCCAGTAATTAAAGGCCCATAAATCTTATCAGCTTCATATGTAAGGCCATGCAAAGAATCATCATGGACATGATAAATGAGGACATAGGTAACATGCAAACTCTAGACCCATCACAGTTCTGCTTTGTTAAAGGAAGGTCATGTCTATTACATCTGGTGGACTTTTTTGAAATGGCCACTAAAACACTGGATGAAGGTAAGACTGTGCACATAGCTTACCTTGACCTGGCCAATGCATTTGATACAGTACCCCAATCAGGCATTATTGGCAAGCTCACTAATTTAGGTATAAGCCATTTTATCACCCACTGGATAACCAACTGGTTTACTGATAGGACCCAGGAGGTCAAAATAGATGAGGCCATCTCCACCAAGTGGCCAGTCACTAGCACAGTCTCCTAGGGCTCAGTACTGAGCCTGCTTCTTTTTGGCATCTATTTCTCTGAAATGGAAGCAAATATGACTAAGTTTGCAGATGACTGCAAGCTGGGGGTTAGCATCAACTCCCCTCCAGGCACTAGCATTCTGCAAGAATGTCTATCTCTGACTAATAAATGGTGCCAAAGCCATTGTCTTAAACTCAGTGTTGAGAAATATATAATTGCACCCTTTGGGAAATTAACCATCCCAACTAATTATCATGTTGATAATACACCCCTAAGAGTTGACCCAGTGGTCAAGGATCTGGGTATGCACGTAGACAGTAGCCATGTGGCCACAGTGGTGAAAAGATCCTTTTATGTTGCGCAAGTTATAAGTAAGGGCATGGCATCTAGGTCCAAAGAGGTCATTATCCCACTGTATTCCACCCTTAACAGACCAATCATACAGTCCAATGCTCCCTTTGGTATGTACCTGACCAGGCATATGCAGCACCTAGTGCAACCTCAAAGGCTCCTTACAAAAAGAACGCAAGGCATAACAAACCTGCCTTATACAGAGCTCCTTAAAGCCCTTTCCCTCTTCTCAGTCTCCTATGGACTGCTGAGGGGTGATCTATGCCTGGCTTACAAGGCAACCACAAACCCCACAATTACAAATCTCCTACATATTCGTAAGTCAAAGAGTACCAGAAATACAAGGTCTAAGGAACTGAATTTTGTCTGTGACATAAATAGAACATGATG
The DNA here is from genome assembly GCF_019279795.1 of Protopterus annectens. Classification (NCBI taxonomy): domain Eukaryota; kingdom Metazoa; phylum Chordata; order Ceratodontiformes; family Protopteridae; genus Protopterus; species Protopterus annectens. The sequence goes on from NC_056743.1 coordinate 691,965,229, forward strand.
GAAAGACAGATATGTGTCCCAGGGACTGCCCTGCTTATGGAACAGGCTTCCCATCCATGTAGTGCTGAGTTTGTCTATTACCCTGTTTCAGCAAAACCTAGACAAGTGGAAGAGGAATAGCAAATTTACACCAGGTCTGGCAACCATGTCCCTTATGGACCGAGGCAGCTTATAAATGCCTGACCCTCAATGTCTTATTTGGATACAGGACATCATTATTCTTTTGGGAAAACTTGGTAAGGCTTAGAAATGCCTCTTTTCGTTAGCCTGGTAACAGTCTATGAATGTATGGAAGTGTGCAGTTTATACGAGCTTGCCCATCCTGGGGGGGTGGGGGAGATGGTGGTCCTAATAACATGATTTGCTCCTTGCAAGCAAAGGATTGCAAGCAACCACTGGCCAAACCACTAAGGGATGTGGGCTTGATGATCATAAGCCAATGACAACAGACTCATGAGGCATGTTTACATGGGAGCACAATTATGTCAAGAGCAGGGTGTAGTATGCACCCACAGTAAACATGGGTCCCCACATCAGCCACTAGAAGTGAGGTTACAGCCATAATACCAAACACCCCTCACAGTTGCCTATGTGATGATTGTGCCATGGATTGCTCTTGTTCTTGTGATGGGGAACAAATTGGGTATGTCTGTGGCTTAATAGTTAGTAGGCAAAGGGGTTAGAATAACTATACAAAAAATGTTTTTTTTTTTTTTTTTTTTTTTGTAGTTACCTTTACCTTGCAAGCCTGGCCCAGTATCTTGAGGTTATATCATGTCATAAAATTACATTTTATGTCCCAAGCTCAGGAATTTTCATCGATTCTGCTGCAGAAATTTTAAAGACAATATCAGCTGGATGCAAAGTTGTTAACTTATTTCAATGAATTTCATGGAGAAGTAGCTTGAGTATATAGAAACAGTCTGTCATGTTACATCTCCACCAAGCAAATCTCCAGTGTGAGTTCATCATATACCATGTCAAAATTAATGACACCAAATTCGTAATCATTGACTGCATTTATATACTACCAGGTAATAAAAAGTTGCAAACAAAGCCCTGCAACGGTTAATTCAAAAATCATTGTCCTCGTGGGGACTTCAACATTGATTGGCTACTTGCAAACAATACCTCTATATATCACATGACATAACTTTATAGGCTCTTTCAGTTCATTTCAAACTAGTTTGGACTGACAAACATAGAAGTAAAGAAATTCTACTTGACAGTGTTTTAGCATTCCTGCAAGACTATCTAATTCTTACACATTCTGTCAAATTGTAACAATGATTATTTCCTCACTTCCACCATCTGGTGCCCAACCAGAGTACAGAAAACACAGAAGTCAAACATACTGCATAACATTTCCAAATGTGGGTTTCTTGTTTAAACAACACTCTTGTCAAATACAAACTGGTTTCCCCCTCAACTGACTTCCTCTGGATGACACTACATCAAACATTGATCGTGTCTTCCTAACCACGCAAAACAAAGCTTCAACATTTTTGGGAAGACAAATCAGTCCTTTTCACCACCTTGGACAATACCTAAAATTGAAATGCTAATGAGTAAAAAAGCTATCTCTGGAATCAGAACCAGAGATCACACAACCTAGCAACTGTAACAAGTTTTACACAGCTCATATTACTTTAAAAATGTCAACCTTGCAAGCAAAAAGCAACAGATTCTGTTTTACTGAGCAAAAAAGAAATATGCAAACAACACCCCTGCCAAAAAAAAAAAAAAAAAACAGCAGTTCAGTTGATCAGCTTCTCTATTCCTCTCTCATTTACCCTCTCCTCCTTTCCAAAATTAGATGATGTCTCATTTGTGAAAAAATTATGGCAATTTAACTGACTCAATATAATAATTTTTGGTTATACTTCATACTACTCCAGAATCATAACACCCCTGCCTTGTTTTACTATTCTAACAGTTAGAACCTCCAAAGTTCCTAAATTATTAAGCAAAATTAAACCCACTACTCCAGCCATTTAGATTACTGCTTCATCTATTGCCTATCCAGACAAAATATTAATAAATATATAGAAGGAAAAATACCTTAACCCTGAATAAAGAGGATTTCCAGCCTCCTTATCATTATGTCATCCATATCATGTCATCCACTTCTAGCTCTGTTTTGTGGGGACTACTACTATTTGACTATTATTAAACACAAATCCACCAGTCTTGAATAGACTATTGTTATACAATACTACATATTTTCCATTTTATGTTTCTTCCTTGAATTCTGTCAGAAAACATGAGGATTTTACCCTCTACAAAGACAATGGGACATCACCTGAAATACTATAAGCAGAACTGCACATCAGTATGACAAATAGCCAGACAAAGCAGGTATTTATATATGAAGCCTACAACAAATTTAGTATTGGATTTAAAAAATTAGATTCTATGATGACAGATTCTTTAGAACTTATACATTACTTTGAATAATGTTTTCAACAAATGTATTATTCTAAGCAAGTGCTACGCTTTACTGCAATGACAGAATTTGCTCAAAATAATCAAAAGACTGATGGTGTTT